>NW_024704845.1:26380-68880 GCF_018977255.1 Callorhinchus milii
GTAATCCAGAGATCACCACCTTGGATGTTCGATTCTTTAATATGTTCCCCAGATTTTGATATTCACCCTGTAGAGTCTCAGCCCTTTTTTTTACCAATATCATGGATCCCAACCTGGACCACCACTTCTGAATGTTCTCCTTCCCCCTGAAGAATTTTATCCACCCTTTCTGCGATGTCTAAGACTGTTGCACCAGGCGGCAACATACCATCCTTGACTCCCGTCTTCTGTTACAGAAACGTCGGTCTATACAGCATTGCTCCTGTTACCTATGTCCCCTGTTCCACCACTCGGTGTATACTGTCCTCCCTGGAGATATCAACATTCCCAATGTTCAGTACAGAGTACTGGTGTGAGAGAGCTACACTATTGTGGGCATTCTGCCCTGCCCGTCCCCTCTTCCTACCATGCCGGATAGTCACCCAGTCATTTTCCGTCTGAACCCTCGGTGTGTGGGGTGGGGTGACCACCTCCTGCGGTGTCTGGTCCATCAAATACTGCTTAAGAACATTTAACTTTTTCATGATGAATTGCAATCTCTGGTGGAGTGAAATGCTGATCATTTTGCACTTTCTCAGTAAGAGGGAGACGCAGCTGAACGAGTTGAAGAGGAAATTGCAGAATGAATTCGACACTCTTAATTTGAGTTGTCTGACTGAGGAAGACGATGAACAGAGTTTGGATGGAGACTTGGAATCGATTCCAGATGAACATAGGTTAGTGATGGCAGAATTGCAAACCAACACTTGATAAATAATAATAATAATATATGGCATAAGTGAGGGTATCTGTTGTACATGATGAATCTGATTGTAGATGTGCTGTGTGGTGTGGAGCGCCGTCTGCTGGTTATACAATAGTGATGGCACCCAATGCCCCCACCGTTGCACGAATGTCCCCATGATGTGAAGGGTGCAATATAATACAATTTGTTGTTGACAGCAGGTTTCTTTATTCTTACAGATTTGTTTTAATAAAAGTTTAATGGAAAACCTCAGCATAAGACCTTATTGTGCTGCACTGATCACAGAATTATTATTGATAAAAAATAATTAATTAATCAATAATAATTGTACAGCACAGAAACAAATCATAATTAACCTCCCCATTAATGTTTTGATTTGTGTTCAGGGAATTCTTTCGCAAATTCTCAGTTAAGTCTGACGGAATACCCGACTTGCGTCCTGGAGAAAAGATTTTCAACTTGTTGAAGTCTGGAGCGTTTTTTAATCAACATAACCTCACCTTGTCTCGGTCTGAATTGACCCCTCAGAATTTTCTGGAAAGAACTCTCATCAGGTGGGGAAATTGCTCTTTTTATTCTTTATCCTGGAGGAATTAACTACTGGAACAGGTTACTGGGAAGAGTGGTTTAGGCCAGGACAACGGACTCATTTAAAAATCCGCTTTGACACTGGACTCTTTTATATATAAAAAAAACTCCTGATCTTAACCCCCAACTCTGGTCCCAGCACCTTGGGAGGTTCTCCCGATGTGAAAGACACTATACAAATGTGATTTGTTGTTGGTAGTGGTGGAAAGATGAGATTGGATGGGTCAAAGGGCTGCTTTTATGCAAACCAATCTTGTGATTCTCTTAAGAACAACAGTAAAGCAATCTCCTTCAAATTGTTTCAGTTATACTAACTACATGAGAGTGGATACAGCTAACTGTAGCTGCGTGGTGACTAGTTGGAAACTTGGCTTCAGGCCAATTCCCCAATTGCTGCCACAGCTGAGATCAGCATTCTCATCGTGTTGGAATTCACACCTGTAGGTTGTACAACAACAACAAAATTACATTTATGTAGCGCCTTTCGGGAGGACTTGGTGAGCAGTGGGGAATGGAGGGTGATCGAAGAGGGCGGTCTTGAGCTGGGTCTTGAAGGAGGCAAGGGAGGGGGTGAGGTGGAGGGACTACGGGATGGACCTCCATAGGGTGGGCTTCCATAGGGTGGGGTCAGAGTGGCAGAAGGCCCGCCCCACCAATGGTGGGGCAGGCGAGACGGGGGATGTGAAGCAGGCTGGAGCCTGCTGAGCAGAGGGAGCAGGCAGGATGGAAGGGGATTTGGAGGTTGCAGAGGTAGACCATGGAGGGCTTTGAAAATGATGACCAACTTCTACGATCTCTAGAGCCTGTGGACCTTCGTTTTCTGTGCTGTATGAGGCGTTGTCGTTTTCTGCCACAACATTTGGAAGATCTGCACTTCACCAAACTTCTGCTATTAATGAAAAAGAAGGGAATTTTTGTGTGTGGTATATCCTGTGAAGCGCTTTGAGACATCTCAATGACGTTCGCTGCCCCAATCTACGGGATAATGCCATCCACCTGACCGCTCGCTCCCGGTCCCCGCGTGCGCACTATGGCTGCCGCTTTGACCCGAGCCCCCTCACCCCCTCCCTCCCTCCCCCCTCCTCTCTCCCCCCAAACCCTCCCCCCTCTGCATCTCTCCCGCTCTCTCCTCCTCTCTCTCCGTCCCTCTCGCCTTCTATCCCCACTTGACCCTCCCACAACCTCCCTCTGCTCCAGCCTGGGAATCCTCCGCCGCGCTCACCGTGGCACTCGGCGTTGGCTGTCCAGCAGCAGCCACACCGACTGCCCCATTCCCCACCACACTCGCCAGCCACCCCGGACACAGACCCGGGGAGTCAACCTCTCCTCCCTCATCCCCATTCCCCCCACCCCTGCCTCACAACCTGGACCCCCCTCCCCTCCCACACACCCTTCTGTCAACCGCTCCCTCCACATCGGACTGCAAAATGTCCGCTCCCTCTGCAACAAGGCCCTGGTCATCAACGATCTCATCCTTGATGAGAACGTTGATATCATGGCATTAACAGTAACCTGGCTCACCCCAGGCGACACCTTCCCCCTCACGGAGGCCACGCCACCCGGCTACACCTCCCACCACATCCCCCGCCCCAACCGCCCTCTGGCCTTCAACCCTCACCGACCCCTCTTCTCTCTCCCTCCTCCACAATACCCTCTCCTCCACACTCGATACTCTTGCCCCCATCACTTCCCGCACTGTCTCCTACTCCCGCTCCTCCCCCTGGTACACCACCCACCTCCGCTCACTGAAAAGCCAGGTGCGGGCCGCTGAACGCACCTGTGTCAAATCTGGCCTAACGGTCCACCGACAAATCTGGCTGGACCTCCTCAAAATTTACCGCTCCACTCTAGCCTCGGCCAAGTCGTCCTTCTACTCCAGGATAATCCTGGAGGCGAAGAACAACCCCAGGCTACTGTTTTCCACCACAACCCGACTCCTCCGTCCCCCCCGCCACCCCGCGCAGGTCATCTCCTCCAACCTTCACTGCGAGGAGATGCTGGATTTCCTTGAATCCAAGATCAAGGGAATCCGCTCCGCGGTCACTTCCCCTCCAACTTCCACCCACCACCCACCCCTTCCCTCCCACACTCCGACTCCTACCCATCCTCCCCTACACACCTTCGTACCCGTTTCCCCACCCTCTGTCACTGAACTCATCCTATCCCTAAAACCAACCACCTGCTCCCTTGACCCCATCCCCACTCCACTCCTTATCTCCCAGCTCCACTTTCTTGCCCCACATATCACTGACATCATCAACCTGTCCCTCTCCTCTGGCTCTGTCCCCATTCCATTAAAAACTGCCACCATCACGCCCACCCTGAAAAAACCCTCCCTTGATGCGTCGCAGCTATCAAGTTACCGGCCCATCTCCAACCTCCCCTTTCTCTCCAAGGTCTTGGAAAGAGTTGTCGCCTCCCAACTGCGCTCTTTCCTTTCCACCCATTCTCTTTTCGAACCCCTTCAGTCAGGTTTCCGTGCTGCCCATAGCACAGAAACTGCCCTGGTCAAGGTCACCAATGATATCCTGACCATCTGTGACCAGGGCTCCCTCTGTCTCCTCGTCCTCCTCGACCTATCGGCAGCATTCGATACGGTCGACCACGCTATCCTACTCCACCGCTTGTCCTCCCACCTCAACCTTCAAGGCACTGTCCTTGAATGGTTTAGGTCGTACCTTTCTCACCGTCTTCACTTTGTCTCCACGAATGGCTTCTCCTCCACCCCCCGTACTGTCTCATGTGGTGTCCCTCAGGGCTCTGTCCTCGGTCCCCTCCTCTTCACCCTCTATATGCTCCCCCTCGGTGACATCATCCGCAGACATGGAGTTAACTTCCACATGTATGCGGATGACACCCAACTCTACCTTTCCTCCTCTACTCTCAACTCCACGACCACCGATGTCCTGACAGCCTGCCTGTCCGACATCGAGTCCTGGACGAGAGACAACTTTCTTCAGCTCAACGTGCGAAAAACCGAGGCCCTCCTGATTGGCTCACGTCAGCGCCTCCGCACCTCAGGCGCTGACACCATCAGCATCCAAGGCTGCACTCTCCACCTCGCAAAGCCAGTCAGGAACCTCGGGGTTCCCCTCGACCCTGAGCTGTCCTTTCTCCCTCACATCCGCACCACAACTGGCACCGCCTTCCATCACCTCCGGAACATCGCCAGACTACGGCACTACCTCACCCCTCACGCTGCTGAAACCCTGGTTCACGCCTTTGTCACCTCAAGGCTGGACTATGGGAACTCTCTCCTCGCCGGCCTTCCCGCCACCTCCCTCCACAAGCTGCAGGTCATTCAGAACTCTGCAGCTCGTGTACTGTCCCGCACCAGACACCGCGACCACATCACTCCCACCCTCGCCCTCGCTCGCCTCCACTGGCTCACCATCCCCCAGAGGATTGATTTCAAGATCCTCATCCTCACCTACAAGGCCATTCACGGCCTTGCTCCCTCCTACCTCTCCAACCTACTATCCCCCTACCTACCTGCCCGTACCCTCCGTTCCTCTGGCTCCGGTCTGCTCCACGTCCCCCGCCCCAACCGGTGGTCGGGCCTTCAGCCTCTCAGCCCCCAGGCTCTGGAACTCCATCCCCCAGTGCCTTCGCCGCTTCCTCCCTTTCCTCCTTCAAGGCCGGTCTCAAAACTTTTCTCTTTGACCGTGCATTCAGCTCCCCTCTCGACTCTCTTCCCACTCCTCGCTCCCTCCCTTCCCTCCCCTCACCATTTCCCCCCTCCTCGCTCCCTCCCTTCCCTCCCCTCACCATTTCCCCCCTCCTCGCTCCCTCCCTTCCCTCCCCTCACCCTGACCATTTCCCCCCTTGCTCGGGTCATGACCCAACTGTGCAGCGCCTTGGGACGTCCTCCTGACGTGAAAGGCGCTTTATAAATGGAATCTTGTTGTTGTTGTTGTTATTGTGATATGGTTGTCTTACAGTGGGTCAGATAGTGTCCTGTCCAACAATCCTCCAGATAAATTGGTCTGTCACAGTATTTGTGCGGCCTGTTGCCTCCAAATATTCATTAAAAGCGACAGTAATTGCGGTGTCAAAAGAAGATGCAAAGATAAGATTTCTTTCCTTTTATTTAACATTGTCTTCATTTTTGTTTTGTCAGCCCTGGGAGCAGCCATCTGGAACTTTTGTTCACCAACGGGGTGGTAAGCCAAACCTATGCTTCTTCACCATGTCCCCAGCCAGTTTGGGAGTTACTGTTTAAGGTGAGTAAGAACCCGTTATAACGTAGGTTCGCTTATAAGTTGGTGTCCTATGGACCCATGGCTGCCTTCCATTCTGTGCATGCCACAGGAAATGATGATCTGCAGCCTAACCTGCTTGTAAACGTGACAGTGCACAACCAAGCAGTGGTAGATTTGGTTTGTGTTTGTGAAACTGGTGGCTTTCTGCACACGTGCACAGCTTGCATCCATCTGATGACCAAGTAATGGCATCCACCTGATGACCAAGCCAATGGTATTTTGTCTGTCTGCATTGATGAGCAGTGAATGGGGAAGCACAGATTGTTGATTGCCCTCGTTGGGATTTTATGGTCCCAGCAAGTGTGTTAGAATAGTACTGCACTGGGATTGCAGGAACATCAAGTGTTCATGTGCACAGAGTGAATGCTTAAAAAATAGAAGCCACTGAGAGATTTTTCAAATACTACATTTAGATTGGGTGTGTCTTCACATGCGGTAGAAATCTTTGATAAAATAGACAATATGAAGTAGTCAACACAGTGCTGGCATTTTGTTGGCCTAAGCTAAATAAACACATTTCCCTGATTTAGTAATAAGTTGGTGCCCTGTGGACCCGTGATAGGGTTATGGTACACTATCACCATTGATTTCCGTTGTAGTTCTGCTCCATTGAATAACTAACAAAATGTTACCTTTATTTGTTTTACAGATGATGACTGTTCATTCGGATTACGTTGTTTCAATGCACATTTTCAAAGCACTTTGGGGTATCTGCACAAATACCACCAATAAAATAGGTCAGTATATAACTTCAGTGTTCTTGCTTGCTACCCTGCTGAGGAATTTCAACATTAAACTGAGCACGCTGAAGTTCACCCATTGCTGCTTTCTACTTTAAAACTGTAGAGCAGAGTTGAAGAAGAGACAGAATTGTGGAAGCTTGTCACAGCTAATTTGTGTGTAAAATTACAGTAGTTCTTAATCTTTCAAAAATCTTCAGGGAGCATTTGCAAGGCAACTTTGTGAAAACTGTTACAAACATGACCTCTGTGAACCCCAAAACTTATCCCTCATGGGCTGAAGTTCCCGTTGGTGTTTCATGATGTTTTGGTGATGTCTAACAACAAAAACAAATTGAATTTATATTGTAGCTTTCACGTCAGGAGGATGTCCCAAGGCGTGGACCGTGAATTGTTATCGTCTAATGATACTGGAAGGAAAGCCTGTTTGCATTCAATTGAGTATGTAACAAAAATAATTGTTGCAAGTTGCTGAGGCATTTCAAAGCACTTCATAGAATTTTACTGCAAAGTGTACTTCTTTGGTGAATGAAGCCTTTAAAAGGCAAGGACTAGATTACTTTTCTAGTAAAGTTGTATTCTGGTGTAAAGATACTACTGTAATCCATAACCTACCAAACAGAATACCTGTGCCAGACGGTTTCTAATGGCAATTTTCCTAACTTATCTTGCAGATAAGAATGGCGCAAGTAAGTTCAAGGTTTGGACTCCCAGTCTCCTGGATATAGTTGCTGTTTTTATGAATTTAGGAGCACCGTTTCATGCTTTGTTTCCACTGTCACACCTTCAGCCAGACTTCACGGAACAGGATATAATGTAAGTTAGGAACTATCTCATTCGTTGTATGAGCTATTTTATCAGAACCCAATTTTACATATATAAGGTTATTGAATGCCTCTGTATTTTTCTGGTCTATTCATAGTGATGGTGCACTGTGGACCCACAATATACTGGGTAACATCACCTTCATAATGGATGTTGCATTGTTGAAGCAACAACCATTTATGCAAGTTCAAAGCTATAATAGAAATGGGCAAAGGATTTAAGACCTGCTGTTTCTGATAGAGACAGACCCAGTGTTTTTCTTTAGAGTTTTTTTTTCCCTTCCTATCTGGAAACTAAATGCTATCAGCTCTCTCCACTCAGTTTCTGCTGATGGTTTTCTATCCCTGAAAATCAATGCCTGTAAAGCAGCATTGCCTTCACAGTTTACAAAATAAACTCAAAGTAATTGTCTTTGTGGCTATTAATAGTTAAAACTGCTTGCTTCTTTGTTTCTCTCATTAGATCCAGGCAGCACAGCAATGAGAATCATCTGGAGGACCATCTAGTCACACCTCAGAGAGAGCCCATCTTCACTTCTCTGCCAGAATACAACATAACAAATGTAGTTAAGGTATAATTATCTCTTGTATGTTCATGGGGGAGTTTCCAGAACCACTCATGATTAGTGGCGATACATACAAGTCAAAGTCTAGATTGTAGTAAAATTCTGGGGCCATAAATGCTACTGTAATGAACAATCTACCAGAATTCTTCCGGCTCTTTGCCTTAAAACCATTGTCTCAAAATTTAAAATTCCAAAGTTTGTTCCTTAATTTAGAAGCTGTTTTTATAATAATAATCCTTGCATATAATATGCCGTTGAGACATCTGAAGACACTTTGCAGAATATACTGTAAAGTGAATTGACTGTATATCAAATAACCCGAGTTCCAAATTAATACTGAATTTAAGAATATTGCCAAATTCTGCATCATCTTAAATCTTTTGACTAAGGATGAGAACATGAGAGATTGTCCTTCTCTGCAGCTATAATTTATGGATTGCATCTGTTAAATATTTAACCTTGCATAGTTTGCTCGTAGAAAGAGTTTGAATCGCTTGCAAGTTTTTAAGTAAGTTTAAATGTTTATTATCCCTCTAGTTTCTGCTGCTGTGTACCTCCATGTATCCTGAAGTGTACTCTGATAAAGAGTTAGTGTTGCTGATCAGTCTGGGAGGCAGAATCAGCCTTGAACAAGACATGACTCCTAATAAAGACTTTCAGTGTTTGCTGAACAATCTTCTCAGCAATATTAGAGAATGGAATGTGCAGGTAAGATGTTTTAGAGTGACCAACATTGTTTAATTGGTGAAAATGTAAATAATGCCAGAAAGTGGAAAAATATTATCTAGATTCAAAAATAACTTTTAAAAGAGAATTAGATATTTATGAAAGTAAAAAAATTGCAAGGGAAAGAGTGGGGGAGTGGGATGAATTGGATAGCTCTTTCAAAGAGCTGGCCCAGGCACGATCGGCCGAATGTGATGTAGGATTCTATGATTCTATGAACATGCAAAACCAGGAGTGGTTTTTGGTGTCAAGGGAGAAAAGATGTAAAATTCTGAGACACGAGAAACTGATTTGAAGATTCACTGAATGTCCAGCAATTCCCCTAATGAAGAGACTTGTAACAGGTTACAAACTGCAACATTATATGATTCTATGATTTTAGGGTTAAAAGAATTTCCAACATCCATTAACACGAGAAACACTAACCCAAACACGGAGATCTCATGTAGCTTGACTGCAAGCAGAATAAGAACCACTTATGATTTGTTGAAACCACTTATAGGGTAGAAATTGCCCTTCTTGCATTCTGTGGTCGTAGTTTCAAGGCACCAGAACATGCTGCCAGCAATAGCACCCTGTTCATTCCTTGGATATTGGGAGGAAGTGCTTTTTATATATGTGTATATATATAAAACAATAGCAAAATCAGTTTAGATCATAACTTGCTCTAGAATTTATTTGACCTGCATTCCTTTTTTTGAATTATAGAACAATATTGTCATTTCTGCAAAATGCTAGATATAGCCCATAGTGTATTTTATAGCTAATGTTCCCTTTCTAATTATGATTGCTTGTAAATGCTGTCTGCATGCAGAAATTAATAAGCTATTTGCTTTTATCAACAGATGTTTGAACTCTGTACAATCCTCAGTAACTTATCAGAACATCATCATAATCTTTCGTACCTGGTTCAGTTGATCCCAGATGGTTCGACACGGGGGAGGTAATGTTCACCATTACATGTGGAAATCACTAGTTATTTAAGTATTCGTTATATGTAAGTGTATTATCAATCTTGCTAACTTGGAACCACTTTTGCCTCTGAGTCAGAAGGTTGTGGGTTCAAGTCCCACATCAGGACTTTGAACTCTCAGTCTAGTTGACACTCTATTGCAATCCACCAGAGAGAGAGAGTGCATTCCATTCCAACAATCTATCTGTGGAATCTCCATGTGCAGACGGGATGCGTGGAAATCTCAGTTTGATTTGGATACTCTTACAACAACAATTTGCATTTATATAATGCCCTTTACGCAGGGTAGCGTCCTGGAGGGCTTTTAAACATGGTGATGGGTTTCCGCATGTGGTGATGGCATGGATACTCTTCCGCACGACACCCGGCTGCCGCCCCCCCCCCCCCCCACAAAGTCTATCAAGCTGGTTTATAAGAATTAATCATACATTCGTCACTCACATGCTTTGCTTGAATTGTTTGCCATTTAGCCTCCTATTTTTCCCTCGAGTTTTCTGGCACAGCATTCTGCAATAATGGACCAATTTGTATTTTTTTATAGACAACTACGAAGACATCTCAGCCTGGTGATCATTTCAAAACTTTTAAACAAGGAAGGCATTTGTATGCCGAAGGACCCAGACATGAAGGTATGAGATCCAGCAAGACAGTGATATCTGGAATCTTTGTAATGCACATTTGCAAACCCGTCAGCTTTCAGCAACAACAAAATTACATTTATAGAGTGCCTTTCACGTCAGGAGGACGTCCCAAGGCGCTGGACAGTCGGGTCAGGACTCGAGCATGGGGGGGGTGGGGTAGGGGTGAGGAAAGGCAGAGAGGTGGGAGGGTGACTGAAAGCACGATCGAAGAGGAGGGTGTGAGACCGGCTTGGAAGGAGGCAAGGGAGGAAGCGAGGTGAAGGGACTGTGATGGGAGTTCCTGAATGTGGGGGCAGAGAGGCTGAAAGCTCGGCCACTGATGGTAGGTCGGGTGGAAGACATGGAGCAGGTTGGAGCCCGCTGAACGGAGGGAAGGGGCAGGTGGGTAGGGAGTCAGCAGGTCAGAGAGGTAGGAGGGCGCAAGGCTATGGATGGCCTTGAAAGTGAGGACAAGGATCTTGAACTCGATCCTTTGGGGGATAGGGAGCCAGTGGAGTCGGGCGAGGGTGGGAGTGATGGGGTCATGGAGCCTGGTGCGTGAGAGTACACGAGCTGCAGAGTTTTGGATGATCTGCAGCTTGTGAAAAAAAGAGTTGGGAAGGCTGATGAAGAGGGAGTCCCTGTAGTCGAGCCTTGATGTGAAGAATGTGGAGTCCTGTAGCTCAGTGGTTAGAGCACTTGCCTTGCAAGAGAGAGACCTGAGTTCAATTCCAGACAGGGCGAAACCTTGGGCAAGTTTCCTTACTCCACACGTCTAATAATAATCCCTCCAAAACCAAAACAATAATAAATTGGTCATTTTCAATCTACGACTGTTTGTGAGACATTGCTGTGCGCAATTGGCTGCCGCGTTCGCCCACAAATATACAGTCAATTCACTTTACATTGTGTTCTGTGAAGCGCTTTGGGACGTCCTCCCGACGTGAAAAGCGCTATCAAATGCAAGGATTATTATTATAGGATTATTAATGCGTAGGTGAGGGTTTCGGCAGCCTGAGGGGTGAGGCAGTGGTGGAGTCTGGCAATGTTGCAGAGATGGTGGTAGGCAGTGCCGGTCATTGCGCGGATGTGGGAGAGAAAGGACAACTGTGGACAACAGGGTCAAACAAGACACCCAGGTTCCTGACTGGCTCAGTGAGGTTGAGAGTGCAGCCATGGATGCTAATGCTGCCAGCGCGGGGGTGGCGAAGGCAGAGCGGGTCATGGCACAGATATGAGACAGAAAGGATAGTTGAAGGCTGAACAAGACCCCAAGGTTCCGGATTGGCTTAACAAGGTGGAGTGTGCAACCATAGATGGTGATGCTGTCAGTGCTCGAGGTACAGAGACACTGGCGCCAGCCAATCAGGAGGGCCTCGGTCTTGCTGACGTTCAGTTGGAGAAGGTTGTCCCTCGTCCAGGACCTCAAGGCTGGACTATGGGAACTCTCTCCTCGCCGGCCTTCCCGCCACCTCCCTCCACAAGCTGCAGGTCATTCAGAACTCTGCAGCTCGTGTACTGTCCCGCACCCGGCTTCGGGACCACATCACTCCCACCCTCGCTCGCCTCCACTGGCTCCCCATCCCCAGAGGATTGATTTCAAGATCCTCATCCTCACCTACAAGGCCATTCACGGCCTTGCCCCCTCCTACCTCTCCAACCTACTATCCCCCTACCTACGTTCCTCTGGCTCCGGTCTGCTCCACGTCCCCCGCCCCAACCGCCCTACCATCGGTGGCCGGGCCTTCAGCCTCTCAGCCCCGAGGCTCTGGAACTCTATCCCCCAGTGCCTTCGCCTTGCCTCCTCCCTCTCCTCCTTCAAGGCCGGTCTCAAAACCTTTCTCTTTGACCGAGCCTTCAGCTCCCCTCTCGACTCTCTTCCCCTTCTCGCTCCCTCCCATCCCTCCCCTCACCATTTCCCCCCTCCTCGCTCCCTCCCCTCACCCTGACCATTTCCCCACTGCTCGGGTCATGACCCAACTGTGCAGCGCCTTGGGACGTCCTCCTGACGTGAAAGGCGCTTTATAAATGGAATCTTGTTGTTGTTGTTGATGTCGGACAGACAGTCGGTTAGGACGCCAGTGTCCTGGGGTTCAGGGTGGAGACAGAGAGATAGAGTTGGGTGTCATCCCCATATATGTAGAAATTTACCCCATGTCTGCGGATGATGTCACCAAGGGGGAGCATGTAGAGGGTGAAGAGGAGGGGACCGAGGACAGAGCCCTGAGGAACACCACACGAAACAGTGCGGGGGCTGGAGGAGAAACCGTTTGCCATGACGAATTGGAGGTAAGACCTGAACCAGTCAAGGACAGAACCTTGAAGGTTGAGGTGGGAGGAGAGGCGGTGGAGAAGGATTGAGTAGTCCACGGTGTTAAAAGGCGGTGGAGAGGATGAGAAGGCAGAGGGAGCCCTGGTCACACATGGTCAGGATGTCGTTTGTGACCTTGACCAGAGCGGTTTCCGTGCTGTGGGCCTCACGGAAACCCGATTGGAAGAGTTCATGGAGGGAGTGAGAGGAGAGGAAAGAGCAAAGCTGGGAGGGAGTGGCTCTCAAGGACCTGTGTAGAATACTGTACTCATCCTTTCATATGCAGTTCTGTAGTGTATTGGTTAGAGCATTCCCTCGCAAATGAGAGGACTTGGGTTCAATTCTCGGGCTGGTGAACCGTAGGCAAGTTTCCTTACTCCACACACACGTCTTTTTACCTTCTTACCAACTGATAAGACTAGAGGAGCTTTCTCAGTCATGGATTCTATACTGAACAGCCCTATGACTGTCTCGCAAAAAGCAAACAGACAAGGACTGTAATACCCAGTCTTAACAAAATTATGTGTATGTAGCCCCTTTCAAGACGTGAGTACATCCTAAGGTGCTGGACAATCCAGTGTTTGCACAACATGAGGGGTGCTATATACAAGTTGTTATTGATTCATACCAATGAATGAACCATTCAGACTTGCTGTTAGGAAGCAAAAACAGAAGTCGTTGGGAACAATCAGCAGGTCAGGCAGCATCTATGGAGAAAGGAAAGTGAGTCGACGTTTCGGGTCCAGGATCCTTCATCAGAACTGGGGCATGTTGGGAGGGAGAAGCTTTTAAGGGCTAACAGTGAGAGGGGAGACAGGGCAAGGAAGACAGGCAGGGGATGATGAGTTAAAGAGGTGTTAATGATGTAAAAACAAAAGGCGGAGATGAATCTTGCTGCCTCCTGAATGTTCCCAGCGACTTCTATTTTTGTTTTCAGATTTCCAGCATCTGCAGTATTTTGTGTTTTGTTGCTGTTAGGAAGTGTTGCTGATGGTGCTTCGAGACGTCTAGAAGATGTGTCAAGTTGCTGTATCAAATTCAAGGAATTTTATAATGCAGCACATGATTATTATAATAATCTTTGCATTTGATATAGCGCCTTATCACGTCGTTGAAAAGCCTCAAAGCGCTTCACAGAATATATTACAAAGTGGATTGACTGTGTATTTTGTGGTGAAACGTGGCAGCCAATTTTGCAGAGCAGCGTCCCACAAACAGTCGTGGATTGAGTGACCAGATTTTTATTATCATTTTTTTGGAGGGATTATTACCCAATCGATTAACCGGGTCCCTATTTACTGCTAGGTGAACAGAACCATGTGGAGTAAGGAAATTTGCTTTAAGGTTTTGCACCTCAAACCCAAACCCTCTCGCTAGCAAGGCGAGTGCACCAAGAATGAGAGGTGGCCAGAGATGGTGTGAATGGTAGGCGACTGCTTGGGAATCTGTTCCTTTAAACAGCCCCGAGGAGGGATTTACAAAGGGTGGGAGGAATTGTCAAGTAATATTTGGGTGTTTGTTTCTTCTCCCTCCAGATCGCTCAACTTGGCCAGTTCATGTACCAGATGAAACCATCGTCTCTATTAAAAACTTTGGAAGCAAATGTTCAATCTGAACAGCAGGCACCACAAAAAGAACAAACTATGCCTACAGAGCCTGATCAGCAGGTAATCCCTCAAATTGGTTGGTTGTATCTTTCACTTGGGATTTGAGCTGCTTTGATTTTTTTAAACTCGTCTTTGTCCCTTCTGGTGTGTCTGTTGAGTCGCTGACTTAGCAACGTCTCATTTTTAAAAAAAAGCTTTATTGTATTTTATTTACGGAAGGCCATTGAGATCTATCTATCCTATGTATCCTTTCAAATGACTCAACGCTGCAACCTAAACTAATTTTCAATTTATTTTTCACAATTGTTTCAATTTTTTTTCCCTCTCATCCAAGTTATTCAATAAAATCAGCTTTCCCCTGAGGGTAGTTACTTGTGCCATTGCTCAAGCAGCGTGGCTGGATTAGTTGTCAGCCAGTTGAGAACAACAACGGAGTCCTGTAGCTCAGTGGTTAGAGCACTCGCTTTGCAAGCGAGAGACCTGAGTTCAATTCCAGACAGGGCGAAACCTTGGGCAAGTTTCCTTACTCCACAGAGAGCCTAATAATAATCCCTCCAAAACCAAAAACAATAATAAATTGGTCATTTTCAATCAACGACTGTTTGTGGGACATTGCTGTGCGCAATTGGCTGCCGCGTTCGCCCACAAATATACAGTCAATTCACTTTACAGTGTGTTCTGTGAAGCGCTTTGGGACGTCCTCCCGACGTGAAAAGCGCTATATCAAATGCAAGGATTATTATTATTATTATTATTAACAACAAATGACATTTACATGGCACCTTTCACATCGGGAGGATGTCCTAAGGTGCTGGACAGTCAAGGATTTCCATCCAAGCTGGGGGTTGGGATCAAGAATGGTAAGGGAAGGGAGGGTGGGGAAGGAGGGTGACCGAAGGCGCAGTCAAAGAGGAAGGTTCTTGAGGTGGGCCAAAAAAGTCCTTGATTGTATCATCACAAAAGAGATTCAGCTGAGGAAAGCCATTTGAGTTGTTCGCCACCAGAAATTGCAAATGAAAGCTAGTTTTGAACATGTACATTTTATTTACAAAAAAACCACAGTGACACTAAAGGGTTTACAGGCCAATTGAATAGTGCTTTTATTTTATTTACCAGGCATACTACCTCTGCTACAACCTTCTCATATTAGCAAATGAAGTTATGCATATGGATCATATTCCTTCCTGCCAGCGGGTAAGTCTCAACTCTGAGGAGGAAAAAATACTGCTGATGATGGATAAAGGTTTTGTTTTTAACAGTTTAAAGTAAGGTATAAAAACAGGTTTGTGCAGCCTAATCCTCATTGCAATCAATGAAACTGCTTACATGATAAATGTGGGTGTCACCCTGCAGGCCGCCGAAACCCTCACACATGCCTTAATTTCATCGAGGCTCGACTATGCAAACTCCCTGACACGGGCTGCAGATCATCCAGAACTCTGCAGCCCATCCAGAACTCTGCAGCCCGTGTCCTCTCCTGCACCAGGCTCCATGACCCTATCGCCCAACTCTGCTGGCTTCCCATCACACAGAGGATACAGTTCAAGAGTATCTGAGTTCAAGTTCAAGAGTGGAGTCCTGTAGCTCAGTGGTTAGAGCACTCGCTTTGCAAGTGAGAGACCTGCGTTCAATTCCAGGCAGAGGGCGAAACCTTGGGCAAGTTTCCTTACTCCACACAGAGCCTAATAATAATCCCTCCAAAACCAAAAACAATAATAAATTGGTCATTTTCAATCTACGTCTGTTTGTGGGACATTGCTGTGCGCAATTGGCTGCCGCGTTTGCCCACAAATATACAGTCAATTCACTTTACAGTGTGTTCTGTGAAGCGCTTTGGGACGTCCTCCTGACATGAAAAGCGCTACATCAAATGCAAGGATTATTATTATTATTATTATTATGAAGATCCTGGTCCTCACCTTCAAAGCCCTCCGTGGCCTTGTCCCCCCCGACCTCTGCCACCTCCTAACCCCCTACTATCCTGCTCGCTCCCTCCGCTCAGTGGGCTCCGGCCTGCTTCACTCGCCTTCTGCCACTCTACCCCCATCCTTTGGAACTCCATCCCGCAGTCCCTCTGCCTCACTCCTCCCAGCATGAAAGGAGCTATACAAATGTAATTTTGTTGTTGTTGTTGTTTTCAGATGTATGTTTCCTATCACCCACAAAATATACAGTCAGTTCACTTTACAGTATATTCAAGCGCTTTGAGACATGTCAAAGATGTGATAAGTTGTTATAACAAATGCAAATATTATTGTGTACAGGGTGTCCACAGTGCATTGACCAAACTGAAACACGTGAAGAATGATAACAATTGTAATTAGAAGTATTTGATTGTATTCAGTACAAGTGCTTAACTGTGGAGAAATGCAAAGTGATGCATTTTGGGAGGAAGAATGAGGCGAGGCAATATAAGCCAGAGGATCATACAATCCTACAGCACAGAAGGAGGCCATTCGGCCCATCGTGTATGTGCGGCTCTCTGAAAAGAGCTTCCAAATCAACCCCATCCCCCGCACTCTCCCCCCATAGCCCTGATCAACCCAACTCTCCCCCCATAGCCCTGATCAACCCCACTTCCCCCACTCTCCCCCCATAGCCCTGATCAACCCCACTCCCCCGCGCTATCCCCATAGCCCTGATCATCCCCACTCCCCCGCTCTCTCCCCACAGCCCTGATCAACTCCACTCCCCCACTCTCTCCCCATGGACCTGATCAACCCCACTCTCACTCTCTCTCTCTCCCCATAGCCCTGATCAACCCCACTCCCCCGCTCTCTCCCCACAGCCCTGATCAACCCCACTCTCTCCCCATAGCCCTGATCAACCCCACTCCCCCGCTCTCCCCCCACAGCCCTGATCAACCCCACTCCCCCGCTCTCTCCCCATAGCCCTGATCAACCCCACTCCCCCACTCTCTCCCTATAGCCCTGATCAACCCCACTCCCCCACTCTCTCCCCACAGCCCTGATCAACCCCACTCCCCCACTCTCTCCCCATAGCCCTGATCAACCCCACTCCTCCGCGCTCTCCCCATAGCCCTGCAAACTTGTCCTCCCCAAATAATTATCTGCTTCTCTCTCAAAAGCTGTTAGCGAATTAGCTTCCACCAGCCTTTCAGGCAATACTTTCCAGATCCAAACAACTCGCTGTGTGAAGACATTTCTCCTCACCTCCCCTCTGTTTCTTTTAACAACTATTTTAAATTTGTGTCCTTTGGTTATTGACCCACCTCTCCAATGCCTTGACATCCTTCCTAAAGTGTGGGACCCAGAACTGAACCCCGTCTCTCGCTGACGCCTAACCAGTGTTTTATATAAAGGTTCATCATAACTTCCTACCTGTTGTACTCTATGCCCCTATTTATGAAGAATAGTATCCCGTAGGCTTTTTTAACAGCTGTATCTGCCTGTCCGGCCACCTTCAAAGATTTATTATCTGACCCCCAGGTCTCTCTGTCCCTTCACCCCCTTTAAGATTGTACCATCAGCTTTTATTGCCTCTCCTCATTCTTCCCCCCAAAATGCATCACTTTGTATTTCTCCACATTAAACTTCATCTGCCCCGTGTCTGCCCGTGTTACCGGTCTGTCTATGTCCCCTTGAGATCTGCTACTATCCTCCTCACTGTTTGCTAGTTTTCCCAGTTTAGTATCATCTGCAAACTTGGAGATTGTCCTCCCTGTACCCAAGTCCAGGACATTTATATAGATCACAAACAGCAGTGGTCCCAATACCGATCCCTGGGGGACACCACTGCAACTTCCCTCCAGTCAGAAAAACAACCGTTCACCACCACTCTCTCTGTCCCCAGACAGTTCTGTATCAGCTGCCACTGTCCCTTTAATACTTCTGTTTTGCTTACATTCATATAAACTACATCAACTGCACTACCTTCATCCACCCTCTCCGAAACGGGATCGATGTGAATGAGAGAGCGAGTGCCATCATTTTCATGGCAGATAATGATCGGTCACAGTGTTCAGTGCCACATCTTCTGTAACTTGGTTGGAGTGAGGAGGGGAAATGTATCTGTGACAGATTGTTTCACCTCCTCCATCATCTCATATCACTGTTTAGTGAACATGGGGGTAACAGAATTTTGTGGACACCCTGTATCTCTGCAACCTCAAGCTTTGCAGGAGCCTGGTGAACAGGTTGGTTTAGATTTACTTTATAGAGAGTGCATTGAAGATGTGGAATGAGCAACCCAGGGAGGTGATGAGGGCAAATTGCCAGCAAATTCAGGAGGGTATTAGAAGGGTATTTGTTGAGCAAATCTACTGAGGGGTATGAGTGTTGAATTACTTATTAATTTTATTTGAAAGCTTTGGACTTCATTGCTCATTTTGGTCCTGAACATTCCTATCATTATAATTTATATCATTACAATTTATAATATTGTTTTTGTTACTGTTCAAAAATCAAAACTGGTTGAAGCTGGGGTGGAATATAAATAGCATTAAGGGAACGATCTACTACTAAGGGCTGTCTTTCCACTGCAAGCTCATGTGCATGTTTCAGAAAGTTTCACTTCATATTCTTCTCATGGGTGCCCTGCGTCGCTACATTCCACTTAGTAAACAATGACTCGGTCTCCGTCCTTATCTAATGGTCACTTTTCACCTTTATATTGTCTGTCTAGTAAACACTGTGCTTTATTCTTCCAGAATCATCTTATACAGCTGTGTACTCAAATAGAAAAACACATCAAGTGCGATATAAGAGAGGACCCCAAACTGCTTTACCGAAGCAAGGTACAGGAGGTTTTAAGCAAACCTGGTTATTTGTATTCCAGCAATAACAGCATATACTGTAAATAACTGAAGTCTAATGTCACAAGTACAGTTCTTGTGCTATTCTAGCTAGTCAGTGTATTATTGTGCAGTTATATTCCCCAGTTTGCATTCAGTAGTAGAATAACAGGTTTAGCAGAATTGTTTTGTACTCCCATTAAGAGTTCTGAGATGTTACCCCAAGGCACTACCCTGCACGAAGGGTGCTATATAAACGCAAATTGTTGCTTTACACGGGGAGTTATTTGGATGAGGAATACTCTACCAAAAACAGTAGTGGAAGCAGAATCCATAATGAGTTTTAAGAGGAAATTAGATAAATGCCTGAATAAATTCCAAAAGGTGAGGGGAAAAGGCAGGAAATGGAACCAAACAGAGGGTGGGTTCAGGGGGTCAAATGCCATCCTTATGTGATGAATTATTCTTTGATTTTATCATTTTTTTTAATCCACATTTTGTCTTTTTGAACAGGTAAAGGATTTAGAAGCAAGAACGTATGTAAAATGGCAAGAGTTGTTGCAGCGATCACGGCCTCTACAGGTAATATGACATTATTATACCCAGGCTTTTGGGTATAATAACGGAGTTGGTAAGGGGGTGTCGGGTGGGCTGACACTGGAAGAGTTAGTGCAGAGTCAGAAGAAGCAGCTTTCTCTCACACTTGCCACAAGTCACTAACATTTGAAGAGGAGGAATATGAGAGACCACAGGAAAGTTCACATTGAGCCTATGTTGATGGTACTTGCTTATCCATGTGAGCTTTCCATTCAAATGACAATTCCCTGCTCTTTTCCCATTCACTTTTATCTGAGCCTTTGAAACTCGGAGAGTGATGCAAAGGAAAATTGCCTGAGCAGTGACTTTACAAACATCCCAAGTAAACAGTTTTTTCAAAAAATGTTTACCACGCACCATTTTAACAAGCCAGAATGGTTTATTCATTGGTATGAATTGGGTGTTTAATAATTAATCATAATAATAATGTTATAATTGTTTATTATTTAATAATACTATAAAGATTTAATGTTTTAATGATTATTTATTTCTAATAAAAAAGGGGTTGAGGGAAGAAAAATATTTTGGATGGAGTAAATCATCAGATTTACAATGGACCAACTTGTCTCCTGTTCTGTGATGATTCTTTAATCAGAAGAGGTTATTTTCACTGATTGGCGAGTCACTAATAGAGGATAAATGGAGGATTATCACCAGGAGAGAGAAAGGAGGGTGGAAGGTTTACAAAAATAGTTTAATAGTTTTTACACTGCAATATGCTTGCCCCCACCCTCCTGAAAATCCAGCACCTTGGAGGAAGAAAAATGTTTTAAAAATTTGTGTGTCAGCCTGGTGAAGTAACACTCTTGCTTCACATTGATGCTTGGAATCACATAGTCTAAGCTGACACTCCAATGCAGTGCTGGGGTGGGTGTTGCATTGTTTGAGGTGCCGTCCTTCGGATGAGACGTTAAGCCGTGGTCCCCACCTGCCTGTTCAGATGCATGTGAAAGATCCAATAGCACTACACGAATAGAGAACAAAGTTTCTTTCCCCCAGTGTTCTGGCCAATAATCCCCCAAATAAAATCTGGTCACTCAAATCCATGGCTCCTCCTGTGAGCCAATTGGCTGCTGCATTTCACCCATGAAATACATAGTCACTGTACAATATATACTGTGAAGTGCTTTGAGACATCTCAATGATGTGATAAGGCGCTATATCAAATGTAAAGATTATTAAAGGGAATGAGACCCAGTAAACTTGTTTCATATTTTAAAAAATGCAGAAAATTGATTGTTTTCCATGATTTTTTGTGGCATTACTGCACTGAAATCCAACCCAATTCTTCTCCTTTTATAGGGTAAACTTCATGATTATTGGGAGCCAGTGTGTGAAGAAATAACCCAATCCTCTGTGGTTGAGGAGCTCAAGGCATCAGACGGCAATAATGCAGTGGAGGCAGAACACTACACAGAGAGAGACACAAAATAGCCAAGAGATTAATATGTTCATAACTTAGTGAAGCAAATATGATTTTTTTTTCACAGTTGTAAAGCTGTTAAAAGTTTAGTAAGTCTAGTTTATCAAGTTGGATTTTCTGCTTTTATATTTGGTGTTGGACATAGTTGAAAGTACATCCTATTAAAGACTGTTAATGTTTAGTCCTGGTTTTGATATTTTAACAGAAAAATCTGGCAAAAAAACAAAATATTTACAAAAACAATATTTTGTGATAATAGAGATTATGAGTTTATTTATATAGTTGGAGTTGCGTGTGTTGGAATATTTTGTACCATCAATTTTATGGCTGTACATAAAAGTTGGCTTCTTTTTTCCTCTTTGTAATGTTCTCATTTTATTGAACTTTAATACAATAAGAATTGAATCGCTTAAAATGTTCCACTTGAAAATAATGCAGCATGCAGTGCTTCATGGTAAAGTGAATTGACTGTACTTCTGCTTTGCTTTGTGCACTTTCTGTCAAGAAAGAAATATCTGGCACAGTTCAATTGACCTTTTCGTGTGGAAAACAAATTAATTGCTATTATAAGTTGTGTGTTTGCACATACTAGCTATGGGGTTCTCCACATATCCTGCATAAAGCTCGAATGTTTAACTCGCGTCTCGCATTAAAATAACAGATGAAAGCAAAATGGCAAAATAAGTGACAATGTTTGTATTATTGAATTGTGTAGTCTGTCTGCTTGTCTGTCTGTCTCCCACCACCACCCCAAGGTTTTGGCAAGGAGAACATAGTGAAGCAATGTTAGTTTATTGCCAAAATTGAGAAAATTAATGTCAAGTTTTAAATTAGATTGTTATATAAAATGTGAATGTTGTGCTGACATCTGAAACTCAAATGTGTGTCTTTCAGAGGGAAGGGAATTCTATGTGCGTTGCTGCTGTCTTTACAAATAATATAATAATCCTTGCATTTGATATAGCACCTCATCAGGTCTTCAAGACGTCGCAAAGTGCTTCATGGTAAAGTGAATTGACTGTATAATTTGTGGGCGAAACACAGCAGGAATTGAAGGAATTATTACCCCCGGAAAAGTGATCCGCCAATCAACTAACAACCAGGTTCCTACTTACTACTGGTAAACAGGCGTGTGGAGCAAGGAAACTTGTCTGATATTTTGGTGCCAGGGAATTGAGCCCAGGTCTGCCGCTTGCGATGTGAGTGTGTAATCACTGAGAGCTGAGAGCTACAGGAAGGTTTCTCTCCAAACTTATTCTGTAAAGAAATCTGTCCATACGCAGTGCTGGTGAAGCACTGCATTGTGGGAGGTGCCATCTTTTGGATGTGACGTTAAACCGCGGTCCCAACTGCCGGTGTGGCTCTCGGCTCCCGGTCCCCGCTCGGCCTATCCCCGTACTCCTCTGGAACCTTTGAGCACCGTATCCTTTATCACCACTAACCTTTCCCTCAAAATTCTCCTCATCTATTGCCCCCCAAGCCCTCCCCCACCTTCCTCCCTGACATCTCCAGCCTCCTATCTTCCCTCTCCCTCTGCTACGAACGCCTCTTCATCCTCAGCGACTTCAGCCTTCACTTCACTCCCTCCTGCTCTACCTCTGCTGACTTATCTTCCCTCAACCTCTCCACATCCACCCGCTCCCAGCCCCCTGACCCGCTCCCAGCCCCCTGACCCGCTCCCAGCCCCCTGACCCGCTCCCAGCCCCCTGACCCCCCCCCCCCCCTGACCCGCTCCCAGCCCCCCCCCCTGACCCGCTCCCAGCCCCCTGACCCGCTCCCAGCCCCCTGACCCGCTCCCAGCCCCTGACCCGCTCCCAGCCCCCTGACCCGCTCCCAGCCCCCTGACCCGCTCCCAGCCCCCTGACCCGCTCCCAGCCCCTGACCCGCTCCCAGCCCCCTGACCCGCTCCCAGCCCCCTGACCCGCTCCCAGCCCCCTGACCCGCTCCCAGCCCCCTGACCCGCTCCCAGCCCCCTGACCCGCTCCCAGCCCCCTGACCCGCTCCCAGCCCCCTGACCCGCTCCCAGCCCCCTGACCCGCTCCCAGCCCCCCCCCCCCCCAGCCCCCTGACCCGCTCCCAGCCCCCTGACCCGCTCCCAGCCCCCTGACCCGCTCCCAGCCCCCTGACCCGCTCCCAGCCCCCTGACCCGCTCCCAGCCCCCTGACCCGCTCCCAGCCCCCTGACCCAGGACCCACTGCTGTCCTGACAGAATGTCTGTCAGACATCGAGTCCTGTGGATGAGAGATAACTGTCTTCAGTTGAGCGTCAACCAGACCGAGGCTCCTGATTGGCTGCTGTCAGCGCCTGAGGTGAGGAGGCACTGACAGCATCACCGTCCATGGGGCTCACTCCCCCTCACTGAGCCAGTCCAGAACTTTGGGGTCTGGTTTGGCCCTCAACTATACTTTCTGCGCTATGACCTTCTCTGCCTTCCCCCATCTCCACAACGTCGCTCGGCTCCGCCACTGTCTCACATCGCAGCCCCTGAGACCCTCACACACGCCTTCATTACATCGAGGCTCGACTATGCAAACTCCCTGCTTATCGACCTCCCCAACTCCTCCCTCCACAGGCTGCAGATCATCCAGAACTAACTCTGCAGCCCGTGTCCTCTCCCGCACCGGGCTCCGTGACCCTATCAGCCCCATCCTCACCCGACTCCACTCCCATCACACAGAGGATACAGTTCAACATCCCGGTCCTCACCTTCAAAGCCCTCCATGGACTTGCTCCCCTCGACCTCTGCGACCTCCTAAACCCCCCCAACCAGCCCGTTCCCTCCCCTCAGCCGGCTCTGGCTGCTCCACGTCCCCCGCCTTGCTCGCACCACTATCAGCGGGCAGACCATCCGCCACTCTGCCCCCACCCTCTGGAACTCCATCCCGGAGTCCCTTTGCCTCGCCCCCTCCCTCACCACCTTCAAGATCCAACTCAAGACCTTCCTTTTCGATCGTGCTTTCGATCTCCCTGCTTTCCCCCCTAAACTCCCCCCCCACCCTCACCCTCAGCTCGAGTTCGTAACTCTGTTTGTGCAGTGCCTTGGGACGTCCTCCCGATGTGAAAGGCGCTTTACAAATATAATTTTGTTGTTGGATGTTAAAGATCCCACGTCACTGCTCAAGAAGAGAAGGGTTTTTCATCCAGTGTCCCGGTCAGCCACCTCCTCCCGAAATAAAATTGGTCACTTAATTCATGGTGTTTGTGGGGCGTTGGTGTGTACAAATAGTTGCCACTTTTGCCTACAATACAAAGTAAAATCATGAGAAGTGTTTTGAGGCATCTTGATGACATGACAATGTCCATTGTAAGGCTTATTGTTAGACAAGATGCTTCATATTTTAAATTGCTCCCTTTCCTCTGATTAGTTTTTAAATAGTTAATGTGGAATGTAATTTTTATTTTCTACTTGCAGTACCATTGCAACAGGATAAATTGTAGGAATATAATAATAATTGTATTCCTTGCATTTGATATCATGTCTTTGAGCCATCTCAAAATGCTTCACAGAATATACTATAAAGTGAATTGACTGTATATTTTAGATTCTCCTCCAATGTTCTGCATTTAGACTAATGGGCAAGAAAGGGGATTTAAATTGGCCATTGATGCATTTCGGGGAAGTAAGTGTTTGTGTACTTCCTATGTTTGATCTCATGATTGCATTTCTGTCTTGAACTCCTTTTATTCTTTCATTTATGTAAGTTGTAAATTTGCATCAACTTTGAATTTCCCATCTTTTAACAGCTTGTGACTAAATATTTGGAACCTGGCAGTGTAGGCAACATTAATCACATGTCTGCTAAATACCCTCTGTATTTGGGTGTTTTATTTTGTTCGCCAGAAGATACTGGATCTAGGGGAGATCTTATTGAAAGATATAAGATTCTTAAAGGGCTGATAAAGTAGTCACTGAGGGTCTGTTTCCCCCAATAGGAGAATCCATTACCAGGGTCACAGTCTTAAAATTAGGGGTCAGCCTTTTAGAACTGAGTTGAGGAAACATTTCTTCACTCAGAGAGCAGTGAATTTATGGAATTCACTCCCCCAGAAGGCTGTAGATGTCAGTCCTTGAACTCTTTCAAGGCTGAGACTGATAGATTTTTAAAAATAGAGGGATTAGGGGATATGGGGATACGGCAGGTAATCAGAGTTAGGTCTGAATGATCTTATCGAATGGCGGGGCACAGGCTCGAGGGGCCGAATGGCCGACTCCTGCTCCTAATCCTTATGTTCTTATATTCTTAAATGAAAATGTTGTAAATAATGTTGACTTGAATGTCGAATCAGGAACCAAAGTTACAGATTAAAACTTTCATGCAGTTGTTTAGTCACCGACCTCAGGACAGGTCAAGGTTACAGCTCTCCCTCCCTGCGGATTCAAGTAAAATGAATGTCTAGAATTCTCTCTTTTCCCTCTCTTTTAGGATTCAAACAGTTGTGTAATTAATAAAAAGAAAATTATTTTTTAAATAATTGTTTAAAAACTAGACTTGCGATTGCAAAGTTATTTGGACAAAATAAATGTTCAGCTCTGATATCATATTCTGTGTGACAGTAAACATCTGCCATGTGGTTGGCTGATTTAATTATAAGTATACAGTCATATACATCTAAATATACATATATAACACAAAGCTTGTGCCCCAAAAGGCTGGATCCAAAAATGGCGGAACAGACTCGAGGGGCTGAATGGCCTCCTGTTCCCATGTCAATTCACTTTACAGTATATTCTGTGAAGTGCTTCGAGACGTCTAGAAGATTTGTTAAGTTGCTGTATCAAATGCAAGGAATTTTATAATGCAGCACGATTATTATAATAGTCCTTGCATTTGATACAGTGCCTTATGTCTTCGAGAAGTCTCAAAGTGCTTCACAGTATACTGTAAAGTGAATTCACTGTATATTTTGTAGGAGAAAGGTGGCAAACAATTGCACTCAGCAGTGTCCCACAAACAGTCGTGGATTGAAGTGACCAAATTATTATTGTTTTTTTGAGGGATTGGAGAGACCTGAGTTCAATTCCAGGCAGAGGGCGAAACCTCGGGCAAGTTTCCTTACTCCACACACAGCCTAATAATAATCCCTCCAAAACCAAAAAAACAATAATAAATTGGTCATTTTCAATCTGCGACTGTTTGTGGGACATTGCTGTGCGCAATTGGCTGCCGCGTTCGCCCACAAATATACAGTCAATTCACTTTACAGTGTGTTCTGTGAAGCGCTTTGGGACGTCCTCCCGACGTGAAAAGCGCTATATCAAATGCAAGGATTATTATTATTATCCCGGAAAAGTTATCCGCCAATCGACTAACAACTGGATTCCTACTTACTGCTGGGTAAACAGGCATGTGGAGTGAGGAAAGTTGCCTAACATTTTGCCCTACCCGGGAATCAAACCCAGGTCTCTCGCTTGCATACAGCAGTGTCCCAACACATGACACAGCACATGATTATGGTTGGGTGTCTTTAAGGTTTTCAAGTGATTCTGCACAAACCTCACATTTCAGCATAAAAGGAGCGGCGGAGGTAAACACTCAGTCACTCGGGGCGAGCAATCAGGACAGAGCGGAGGCTGGGGTAAACTGTCTGAACTGTCGGAGCCACGATAAAAAGAAAAAGTGACGTAGGTGTGACGTCATTTTTCAACAGCTGAACCAAGGACAAACATCAACAAACCATCAGAAACCACAACACCAACAGCAAATTAAAACAAAAAATAAAAAATATATAGAAAACACTATGTGAGAAGATGATGGCAGTGAAATGCAAGGACATGTGGGAGTAATGGAGGGCCCTGAGCCCCGGCAACTTTATCTGCAGCAAATGTCTGCAACTCCGAAAGCTCCAGCTGAGAGGAGCTGAGCTGGGAGCCGAGTTGCAGACACTGCGCTCCATCGGAGACAGTGAGACGTTCCCGGACAGTATGATGGAGGAAACCATCACTCCCCTGAGGCTCGGGAGATGCTTGCATCTGGTTAATGCTCAGGGACAGGATGGTTTCATCATTCCTGCAGAAAATGGGACCCCTGAGAGAGGGGTGATGGAGCCTTCGGCTTCAAACTTGTTCAACGGATGTGAGTATTTGATGGACCAGACACCGCAGGAGGTGATCACCCCACACACCGAGGGTTCAGACGGAAAATAACTGTCCAGCATGGTAGGAAGAGGGGACGGGCAGGGCAGAATGCCCACAATAGTGTAGCTCTCTCACACCAGTACTCTGTACTGAACATTGGGAATGTTGATATCTCCAGGGAGGACAGTATACACCGAGTGGTGGAACAGGGGACATAGGTAACAGGAGCAATGCTGTATAGACCGACGTTTCTGTAACAGAAGACGGGAGTCAAGGATGGTATGTTGCCGCCTGGTGCAACAGTCTTAGACATCGCAGAAAGGGTGGATAAAATTCTTCAGGGGGAAGGAGAACATTCAGAAGTGGTGGTCCAGGTTGGGATCCATGATATTGGTAAAAAAAAGGGCTGAGACTCTACAGGGTGAATATCAAAATCTGGGGAACATATTAAAGAATCGAACATCCAAGGTGGTGATCTCTGGATTACTCCCTGTGCCTCGAGCAAATAAGTACCATAATGGCAGGATCAAGCATATGAATGCTTGGCTGGAGAAATGGTCCAGAAAAGAGGGCTTCAGGTTTCTGGATCATTGAGACCAGTTCTGGGGCAGGTGGGACCTGTATCCCCTGTGGAGTGCTGTAGCTCAGTGGGTAGACCACTCGCTTTGCAAGCGAGAGACCTGAGTTCAATTCCAGGCAGAGGGCGAAACCTCGGGCAAGTTTCCTTACTCCACACAGAGCCTAATAATAATCCCTCCAAAACCCAAAACAATAATAAATTGGTCATTTTCAATCTACGACTGTTTGTGGGACATTCTTTGCGCAATTGGCTGCCGCGTTCGCCACAAATATACCGTCAATTCACTTTACAGTGTGTTCTGTGAAGCACTTTGGGACGTTTGGATGCATTGCACCTTAACAGGGCTGGGGCGAATGTGCTTGCAGACAGGCTATCTAATGCTGTTGGGGAGGGTTTAAACTAGTTTTCAGGGGGGAAGGGAATGCAAAAAACAAAAGGCAAGAAAATGGAGAAATAAAACAGGAGGGAAGTGCAGAACAGGTCAAGTCGGTCTTGGAGTGCATGTGCCTAAATGCACAGAGTTTAGCAAACAAGATTGGTGAGCTGCAGCTCAAGTGGTCAGAGGGGGATAAGATATAGTAGCAGTAAAGGAGACTTGGCTCAAACAAGGACAGGAATGGGAGCTGAATATTCCTGACTATAACGTATACAAGAGGGATAGGGGAGGAAAAAAGGAGGGGGTGTGGCAATGTTAATCAAGGATACAGTTCCAGCCATGGAAAGGGTCAAGGTGCTGGAGGGCCCCAAAACGGAATCTATCCGGTTAGAGTTAAGGAACAAAAAAGGAGCTGTTACGCTGGTCGGGGTATACTATAGACCACCAAATAGTGGGAAGGAAATAGATGAGCAGATCTGCAAGCAGATCTCAGGCAGATGAAAGGCCAATAGAGTTGTGATAATGGGGGAATTTATTATCCCAACGTAGACTGGCAAAACAACAGCGCAATGGGCAAGGAGGGGGAAAGATTCCTAAAGTGCATACAGGACAACTTTCTTGATCAGTACGTTTTCAGCCCAACGAGGAAGGAAGCAGTGCTGGATCTTGTTCTGGGGAATGAAGTAGGGCAAGTGGAGCAGATTTCAGTGGGAGAGCATCTGGGTAATAGTGATCACAACATCATTAGATTCAGAGTGCATATGGAAAGAGACAAGGAACCATCTAAGGTGAAGATATTCAACTGGAAGAGGGCAAATTTCAGTGAGTTACAAAGGTGGACTGGAAAGAAAGATTTGCAGGTAAAACAACTAAAGAGCAGTGGGAAGTCTTCAAGGATGAGATAGCTCAGGGACAGAATAAATACATTCCCACAAAAGGGAAAAGGAGGGCTTCCAAACCTCCCTGGATGACGAAGGTAATTGTATCTGGAATGAAGCAGAAAAAGGAGGTGTATGACAACTGTCAAACCCGAGATACAGAAGACAACCAAATAGAATATAGGAAGTGCAGAAGAAAACTGAAAAAGGAAATAAGAGGGGCAAAAAGATTATACGAAAAAAGGTTAGCGGGTAACATCAAAGGGAATTCTAAAATATTTTACAAACATATCAAGAAAAAAAGGCTAGTCAAAGGAAGGGTGGGGCCAATTAAGGACCAAGGGGGAAATCTTACTGTGGAGGCAGAGGGTATGGCTGATGTGCTGAATGGGTACTTTGCATCTGTCTTCACAAAAGAGGTGGATGCACCAAATGCCGCAGTATCGGAGGAGAGGGAGAGGAAATGGAGAGGATAAGTATAAACAGAGAGGAAGTACTGAAAAGGTTGACTGGGCTGAAGGTGATAAGTCGCCCGGTCTGGACGAGATGCAGCCAAGGTTACTATGGGAGGCACGGGTACAAATAGCGGAGGCTTTGGCTACAATTTCTCAATCTTCGTTGGACACAGGAGTGCTGCCGAGGACTGGAGAGTGGCCAATGGGACTGCCCTGTACAAAAAGGGACAGAAGGATAAACCTGGGAACTCCAGGCCAGTCAGCCTAACATCAGTAGTGGGGAAACTCCTGGAGACTATAATCCGGGACAGAATAAATCTTCACTTAGAAGAATATGGGTTAATTAGGGACAGCCGACACGGATTTGTTAAAATCAAATCTTATCTAACAAATCCAATAGAATTTTTCGATGAGGTAACGGAGAGGGTGGATACAGGTAGTGCAGTTGATGTACTTTATATGGACTTTCAAAAGGCATTTGACAAAGTGCCACATGAAAGACTTGTAAGAAAGATAGAAGCCCATGGTATAAAAGGGACAGTGGCTGTGGATCCAGAATTGACTGGGAGACAGAAAGCAGAGTTGTGGTCAACGGCTGCTTTTCTGACTGGAGGGAAGTGTACAGTGGTGTCCCCCAGGGATCAGTATTAGGACCACTGCTCTTCTCAATATACATAAATGATCTGGACTTGGGTATAGCAAGTACCATTTCCAAGTTTACGGACGACACAAAGTTAGGGAGGGGGTAAACAGTGAGAAGGATAGGAGCCGACTGCAGGAAGACATAGACAGAATGGTAAAATGAGCGACACGTGGCAGATGAATTTCAATGTGGAGAAATGCGAGGTAATGCATTTTGGTAGAAAGAATGAGGGGAGGCAATATAGGCTGGTAATACAATCTTAAGGGGGGTGAAGGAACAGAGAGACCTGGGGGTGCAGGTAAATGAATCTTTGAAGGTGGCAGGACAGGGAGATAAACCTATAAACAGGGCATATGGGATACTGGGCTTTATAAATAGGGGCATAGAGTACAAGAGTCAGGAGGTTAAGATTAACCCATATAAACACTGGTTAGGCCTCAGTTAGAATACTGCGCCCAGTTCTGGGCACCACACTATAGGAATGATGTTAAGGCATTGGAAAGGGTGCAGAGGAGATTTACGAGGATGGTACCAGGAATGAGGGACCTTGATGATGAGGAAAGGCTGGAGAGGTTAGGATTATTCTCATTGGAGCAGAGAAGGTTACGAGGAGACCCAATAGAGGTCTTCAAAATCATGAGGGGATTTGATAGGTTAGAAAGGGAAAAACTGTTTCCACTGGTGGGTGTGTCGGTGACTCGAGGTCACAGATTCAAAATAGTCTCTAAAAGAAGCCGAGGGTAGGTGAGAAGAAATGTTTTCCTGCAGTGAGTTGTTTGAATCTGGAACGCGTTGCCTGAAAGGGCGGTCGAGGCCGATTCGATAACTACTTTTAAAACTGCGGTGGACTGGTATTAGAGGAGGATGGGTTTGCAGGTTATAGGGAAAGGACTGGGGAGTGGGATTGACATTAATTGCTCTATTCAAAGAGCCGCACAGACTCGATGGGCCGAATGGCCTCTTTTTGTGCTGTACGATTCTATGACTCTTCCCAATTCAACGCTTCCCTTTTCATATATTTTACAGATTCTCAACTTGTGCAATTTTCTGATATCTTGTGTGTTTAGCAAGTTGCAGGAGTTGTGTTAAGAATGGAAGTGTACCAGGTGCCCACAAAGACCTGTTACCCCCATATTTTTTCTACACTGCACTGACCAACAACTGAAGCATCTGGAAGAATAATGACAATTGTGTTTAAAAGTTACTTATAGTATTCAGTCCATGTGTTTAACTGTATGTGGACATCCAGAGGATGGGTGTGAATGTGAGTGCGTGAGTGACATCATTTTCAGGGCAGATAATGATCTCTCGCCGTGTTCGGTGTGACTTCTCAAAGACTTGGAAAGGCGCTGCATCAAATGCAAGGATTTATTATTATTATTACACACAAATGCTTGATTTCATCCATACATCACTCACCTTCTGTATTTGCTTGAGTTGCAGTCGCACAAATAATCGTTTCCTCCCTTTTAAGTACAATACTGCAGTTACCGTACCTCAGCTACAATAGTTGGACTTTGCGATATCCTCTCAAGCTGCACGTCGCTGAGCGGTAACTTCACTTCATTATTTCAGAACCTTCTGTATGTAACTCCGCCTCCCCTCTCTTTCTCTCTCCTCTCCTTCCTTCCTCCACCCCATACCTTCTAACGTGCAAAGTGTGGAATGTTCCTCGTCTCTCTTCATCATTTCCATTGATACAATCCGGTTTGGAATAGTTCATTATCTGCTACAAACCCTTTGTGAGAATTCGCAGTGGTTTCAGCACTCACCTCACAAGCCAGAGGACCTGGGTTTGATTCCGGGCAGGGCAAAACTAAAAGAAAGTCTCCTAACACCACATGCCTCCGTTTGCCATGTAATTACTAGAGACCTGGTTGTCAGTCGATTGGAACAGTGACAGCAAATCCTTTTATTGTGTAAAGTTACAGGGGAATTAACTCAGTCGCGGTGGCCACACAGAGACCATTTCCGTCTCAATGAGATTCTGCACCGTGTGGAGGAGCCAAATGCTGCAGCCAAGATGTCGATGAGATGTAACAAGAAAGCATCTCAACATCTCTCTGCAGACACTGCCCACAGATTCATTCCACTGGCCTGAGGACGGAGCTGAGAGACTGTGTGGGATCTGAGCACAGACGGACTCCCCTGTCTGTCCACCACCTCTGACCACAAGCAATTTTGTCCAGAGCAGCACCTCTTAAATTGCCTTTTCAGTCACTGTTCTTTCTTGCTGCAGAGGAAAGCAACAACAACAACAAGACTACATGTGTATAGCGCCTTTCACGTCGGGAGGACGTCCCAAGGCGCTGCACAGAGTACAGTATTTCAGACCCAAGCTGGGGTTGCGGGGGGAGCGGAGGGGAGAAGAGGGGGGTGACCGACGACATGGTCGAAGAAGAGGGTCTTGAGGCGGGACTTGAAGGAGGCTAAGGAGGGGGCGAGGCAGAGTGATTGGGGGATGGAATTCCAGAGATTGGGGACAGAGTGGCTGAAGGCTCTCCCGCCAATGGTGGGACCGGTGGATCGGGGGACGTGGAGCAGCCAGAGCCGGCTGAGCGGAGGGAGCGGGCGGGTTGGTAGGGGGTGAGGAGGTCGCAGAGGTAGGGTGGGGCGAGGCCATGGAGGGCTTTGTATGTGAGGACCAGGATCTTGAACTGGATCCTCTGAAGGATAGGGAGCCAATGGAGTCGGGCGAGAATGCGGGAGATGGGGGTCCCGGAGTTTATTGCAAAAGGGATTAAGGGATATGCGGATAAGTTAGATCAGGTTATTAGCTGGAGTGAGTGTGTCAGCCTGGTTCACTGTGTGTGTGTGTGTGTTTGCCTGTCTCATTCTGTGTGTGAGTGTTAGCCGGGCTCAATCTGTGCGTGTACGTGCGAGCCTAACGCTAACCCCAACCCTAACCCTTAACCCCCAACCCTAAGTCTAACCCTAAACCTAAGTCTAACCCTAAACCTAAGTCTAACCCCTAATCATTTTGAGAAATCCTTCAGAAAATAATTTTGAAAGAAAACCGTAAAAAGCATTTTAGTCAAAAATCAGCATCAAAAATATAGAAAAAAATAATAGGCTAAAACGACCCAAACGCACCCAAAAGGGACCTCAACTCGTCAGATACCCAATAAATGTAAAATCGTTTTGAGAAATCCTTCAATACCGTCACTGCCGCCGTTATAGCGAAGTACAGCAACAACAGCGCCGCCCGACGGCGAAATACCGTCACTGCAGCCGCTGCAGAGACGCGCTGCAACAACAGCGATGCCCGCGAATCAATACAATCACTGCAGCCGCTACAGTGAAGCAGAACAACGACAGCGCCGCCCGACGCCTCAATACAGTCACTGCAGCCGCTACAGTGAAGCAGAACAACGACAGCGCCGTCCGGTGGTTCAATAGCGTCACTACAGCCCCTACAGTGAAGCGCTGAAACAACAAATTGGCTCCGTGAGGTGAAGAGTGCAGTCATGAGTGTTGGTTTCTGCAGTATTGGCAATGTGTCGGCTCATGTTCCATATTTTCATTTGTTTTGTGACTGTATCCTGACAGGAAATCCTGATATATGTTCACTGGCACACACCTACACACACACATACATATACACACCCACATCCACATCCACACCCACATACATACATCCACACACACATACACATAGACACATACACATATACCAACACACATACATACGATTCGTCTCAGTGAACAAAATTACAGAGTGACAGTGTTTTGCTGTAATAACAGTATTACTGCAAACAAATGAAATTGTTGATAAAATGCAACAACAAATCTGTTTTAATAATGAGCTGAACTTGCAAGGAACACAGTAACAGGGCACCAGATGATACAAAGACGCCTTTTCTCAGAAGAGAGGAGGGTAAAACTAGTAAGTGCATGAAATAGGCACAATAATCCCTCCAAAACAAAACAATAATAAATCAGTCATTTTCAATCCACGACTATTTGTGGGACACTGTTATGCGCATTGGCTGCCGCGTTTCGCCCACAAACATACAGTCAATTCACTTTACAGCATATTCTGTGAAGCGCTTTGAGACGTCGAGAAGACATGAAAAGCGCTATATCAAATGCAAGGATTATTATTATTATAATGTAATCCCAGATACAGACAGCAGACGGCGATCCCTCACACAATTAAAATAATTAATATTGGCGACACATTCTGTTATTTCTTTGTATCATTGCACCTTGCGTTTTGTGGGACGCACCCGGAAAATCACAATATGTATGTACGCCATGTTAATAGTTCCAGATAATCTTTGTAATTATGCTATGATTTTTAAAGAAAAATATATGTATAATAAATATGTCTGGCCTGTGATATTTACATATTCGTCTTGTAAACTCTACGTGCGAGCATTCTGCACTTACAGTTTACAAAAGCAAATATGTATTAAATGTTTATTTTATTTTTCTGGAAGATTGGTCTCGATATGAGAAGCAGTGTAAACTCCTCAGGGACACAGTGCAGGGAAGAAAATACGCAAACTTTACAACAACAATTTGCACTTATATAGCGCCCTACACACAGGGTCGCGTCTCAGAGTGCTTTGTCTCTGTATAAGAGGCCTTGTCTCTGTATAACAGTCCTGGTCTATCGATCTATAATAATAATCATCCTTGCATTTGATATATAGTGCACTGTCATGTCTTCAAGGCACTTCACAGCATATACTGTTAAATGAATTGAGTGTATATTTTGTGAGTGAAATCTGGCAGCCAATTGCATCCAGCAGTGTCCCACAAACAGTCGTGAATTGAGTGACCAGATTATTATTTTTACAAAAACATTTCTTGGAACGCAATATTACCCTCAAGCAGCGGCAAAACACACAGGCTTTTTCAGTTGCACCTACACAGCGATATCACTTACGCATGGAGGGTTTATCAATTTGAGACTCAAATATAATTAATAACATATGAAAACAGAGTATTGGTTCTATGTTTGTGTTCAGAATCATAGATTCATTGAAATTAATTCAAATTAATATGACACGTAATCAATATTCTCACAAATTACCAACTACAAAAACAATCAACAGGTCCACACTTGTAGCAGATGCACTGGCACGATCATAAGCAAATTCACCTGGAAGTAGCCAGGACCATTCCTAGACATTGCAACACAATACCTTACAAGTCGGGATACATTGATGAAAGGGCCTGCACAGCCTCCAATACAGAGTGACATTTTGTCATGAACAACCGATTTGAAAAAAAATTTCGAGGAAAGTTATTGTTAAATAAAGCCTGTCAACCTGTCCTGTCAATAGGGTTGCACTGTAAAGCGTCACTAACTGATTGGGTATGTTTAAGGGAAAGCTGGAATCCTAGAAAAATCCTGCATGTGGTGGGTAATGAGAAATTTCCAATAGACAGTGTGTGCCGGCCTGACTCAATGGTAGCCCTCTCGCCGCTGTATCAGAAGTTTGTTGGTCAAGCCATAGATCGGGACATTGTCTAAACTGACATTCCAATGCAGTTCTGGGGCTGCGTTGCATTGTCGAAGGATCTGTCGTTTGGATGAAAAGTTAAAGTTTGTTTCCACAAACGGCTTTTCCTCCGGCCCCCGCACTGTCTCGTGCTGTGTCCCTCAAGGCTCTGTCCTCGGTCCCTTCCTCTTCACCCTCTATATGCTCCCCCTGTGGTGACATCATTCGCAGACATGGAGTTAACTCCCACATGTATGCGGATGACACCCAACTCTACCTTTCCTCCTCTACCCTCAACTCCACGACCCCCGATGTCCTGACAGCTGTCTGTCCGACATCGAGTCCTGGACGAGAGACAACTTTCTTCAGCTCAACGTGCGCACAACTGAGGCCCTCCTGATTGGCTCACGTCAGCGCCTCCGCACCTCAGGCGCTGACAGCATCAGCATCCAAGGCCGCACTCTCCACCTCTCAAAGCCATCGGGAACCTCGGGGTTCCCCTCGACCCTGAGCTGTCCTTTCTCCCTCACATCCGCACCACAACTGGCACCGCCTTCCATCACCTCCGGAATATCGCCAGACTACGGCACTACCTCACCCCTCACGCGGCTGAAACTCTGGTCCACACCTTTGTCACCTCAAGGCTGGACTATGGGAACTCTCTCCTCGTCGGCCTTCCCGGCCCTCCCTCCACACTGCAGCTCATCCTGAACTCTGCAGCTCGTGTACTGTCCCGCACCAGACACCGCGCCCACATCACTCCCACCCTCGCCCTCGCTCGCCTCCACTGGCTCCCCATCCCCCAGAGGATCGAATTCAAGATCCTCACCCTCACCTACAAGGCCATTCACGGCCTCGCTCCCTCCTACCTCTCCAACCTACTATCTCCCTACCTACCTACCTGCCCGTACCCTCCGTTCCTCTGGCTCCGGTCTGCTCCACATCCCCCGCCCCAACCGCCCTACCATCGGTGACCGGGCCTTCAGCCTCTCAGCACCGAGGCTCTGGAACTCCTTCCCCCAGTGCCTTCGCCGCTTCCTCCCTTTCCTGCTTCAAGGCCGGTCTCGAGACCTTTCTCTTTAACCGTGGCTTCAGCTCCGCTCTCGACTCTCTACCGCTCCTTGCTCCCTCCCTTCTCTCCCCTCACCGTGACCATTTCCCCGCTCCTCGCCCCCTCCCTTCCCTCACCCTGACCATTTCCCCTCTCCTCGCTCCCTCCCTTCCCTCCCCTCCCCCTGACCATTTCCCCACTGCTCGGGGCCCGACCCAACTGTCCAGCGCCTTGGGAAGTCCTCCCGACGTGAAAGGCGCTCTATAAATGAAATCTTGTTGTTGTTGTTGTTAAACTGAGGTCCTGCCTGCTTGTTCAGGTGGAAGTTAAAGTACCCATGGCACTAAACTATTTCCAATGTGGGGCATGAACCCAGAACCTTCTGGCTCAGAGGTGAGGGTGCTAAAACTGAGCCAGACTGACACCCATACACTTTCCTGTCTTTCAGCATTAAACTTGAAAACCTGAGTAAGGAATCTTGTCCAAAGCTGATGATAGATATTTCATTGTTTATCTATAGATTTGTACTCTCAAGAGGGATATTGGAACTGGAAATGGCTATGGGGGAGAATGGGATGAAACTGGTTTTCAACTATTATTGAAGGCGGCCGTTCATACAAGCAGGATTGCAGGAAAGGTCTCCTTCATTGCTTTACATTTGATGTATTTTATCAAACAATAGTTGTTCAGAACAACTATTGTTTGATACTATTGAATATTTTTTTACGAGAGTGGTGCACCAACCATATCGTCTGCATGTTATGTATCTATATACAACTCATTTCACTGTTCACTTTAAAGAGCTCCGCTGAATCAAGATACTCATTCTAGGAATAATGAAACAAGTATCAGAACCTATCTTCACAATGCAACTTTATGTCTGGTATCTTCCCTGGTCACTGTGGCCGAAGACATTTCCTGTTAAAATGTAATTACTTGAACTTGATTTCTTGTCTCGACAGATAGAATCTCATAGGCCTTACTTTGAACTTGTAATCGAGATGAAAACTAAGTGCCCTGGTTGACTGTGCTTCATTATTAAGAACAATGGTGTACTATTTTAGCAAACACTGCTATGTTCAAATTTCTTCTCAGATATTCTCACTCAGAAATATATAAAAATTAGGCCATCAACATTGAGTAGTATTTATCTCGATTTTGAATGTACTGTGTTGTTAAGTGTAGCCTCAGAGAATCAGTCAAAATTCACAATCAAAGTACAACAACAACAACAACAAGATTCCATTTATAAAGCGCCTTTCACGTCAGGAGGACGTCCCAAGGCGCTGCACAGTTGGGTCATGACCCGAGCAGGGGGGAAATGGTCAGGGTGAGGGGAGGGAAGGGAGGGAGCGAGGAGGGGAAGAGAGTTGAGAGGGGAGCTGAAGGCACGGTCAAAGAGAAAGGTTTTGAGACCGGCCTTGAAGGAGGAAAGGGAGGAAGCAAGGCGAAGGCACTGGGGGATGGAGTTCCAGAGCCTGGGGGCTGAGAGGCTGAAGGCCCGACCACCGATAGTAGGGCGGTTGGGGCGGGGGACGTGGAGCAGACCGGAGCCAGAGGAACGGAGGGTACGGGCAGGTAGGTAGGGGGATAGTAGGTTGGAGAGCTAGGAGGGAGCAAGACCGTGAATGGCCTTGTAGGTGAGGATGAGGATCTTGAAATCAATCCTCTGGGGGATGGGGAGCCAGTGGAGGCGAGCGAGGGCGAGGGTGGGAGTGATGTGGTCGCGGTGTCTGGTGCGGGACAGTACACGAGCTGCAGAGTTCTGAATGACCTGCAGCTTGTGGAGGGAGGGCCGGGAAGGCCGGCGAGGAGAGAGTTCCCGTAGTCCAGCCTTGAGGTGACAAAGGCGTGAACCAGGGTTTCAGCAGCGTGAGGGGTGAGGTAATGCCGTAGTCTGGCGATGTTCTGGAGGTGATGGAAGGCGGTGCCAGTTGTGGTGCGGATGTGAGGGAGAAAGGACAGCTCAGGGTCGAACAAAACGCCGAGGTTCCTGACCGGCTTTGAGAGGTGGAGAGTGCGGCCTTGGATGCTGATGGTGTCGGCGCCTGAGGTGCTGAGGCGCTGACGTGAGCCAATCAGGAGGGCCTCGGTTTTTCGCACGTTGAGCTGAAGAAAGTTGTCTCTCGTCCAGGACTCGATGTCGGACAGGCAGGCTGTCAGGACATCGGTGGTCATGGAGTTGAGAGTAGAGGAGGAAAGGTAGAGTTGGGTGTCATCCGCATACATGTGGAAGTTAACTCCATGTCTGCGGATGATGTCACCGAGGGGGAGCATATAGAGGGTGAAGAGGAGGGGACCGAGGACAGAGCCCTGAGGGACACCACATGAGACAGTGCGGGGGGTGGAGGAGAAGCCATTCGTCGAGACAAAGTGAAGACGGTGAGAAAGGTACGACCTAAACCATTCAAGGACAGTGCCTTGAAGGTTGAGGTGGGAGGACAAGCGGTGGAGTAGGATAGCGTGGTCGACCGTATCGAATGCTGCCGATAGGTCGAGGAGGACGAGGAGGCAGAGGGAGCCCTGGTCACAGATGGTCAGGATATCATTGGTGACCTTGACCAGGGCAGTTTCTCTGCTATGGGCAGCACGGAAACCTGTGGGGCAAGAAAATGGAGCTGGGAGATAAGGAGTGGAGTGGGGATGGGGTCAAGGGAGCAGGTGGTTGGTTTTAGGGATAGGATGAGTTCAGTGACAGAGGGTGGGGAAACGGGTACGAAGGTGTGTAGGGGAGGATGGGTAGGAGTCGGAGTGTGGGAGGGAAGGGGTGGGTGGAAGTTGGAGGGGAAGTGACCGCGGAGCGGATTCCCTTGATCTTGGATTCAAGGAAATCAAGCATCTCCTCGCAGTGAAGGTTGGAGGAGATGACCTGCGCGGGGTGGCGGGGGGGACGGAGGAGTCGGGTTGTGGTGGAAAACAGTAGCCTGGGGTTGTTCTTCGCCTCCAGGATTATCCTGGAGTAGAAGGACGACTTGGCCGAGGCTAGAGTGGAGCGGTAAATTTTGAGGAGGTCCAGCCAGATTTGTCGGTGGACCGTTAGACCAGATTTGACACAGGTGCGTTCAGCGGCCCGCACCTGGCTTTTCAGTGAGCGGAGGTGGGTGGTGTACCAGGGGGAGGAGCGGGAGTAGGAGACAGTGCGGGAAGTGATGGGGGCAAGAGTATCGAGTGTGGAGGAGAGGGTATTGTGGAGGAGGGAGAGAGGAGAAGAGGGGTCGGTGAGGGTTGAAGGCCAGAGGGAGAGGAGTTCAGAGGACTCCAAGGCATCGGTTAGGGATTGTAGGGGTAACTTCTTCCAAGGGCGGTAGAAGATGGTGGTGGGTCTGGTGGAGGAGGTGGTGAAGGAGATGAAGTAGTGGTCAGAGATGGCCTTGTCGGTAATAGTGACATCCGAGACACTGAGGCCCCGGGTGATCACCAAATCGAGTGGGTGGCCGTGACTGTGAGTGGGGGAGTTTATGTGTAAGGAGAGGTTGAGTGAGGAGAGCAGGGAAGAGAAGTCTGTGGAGATGGAGCAGGAGGGGGTGAAGTGTAGGTTAAAGTCGCCCAGGATGATGAGGCGATCGGAGCAGAGGCAAAGAGATGTGAGGAGTGTTGAAATGTCAGAGATGAAGGTGGGAGAGGTTTTAGGGGCCGGTAGAGGAGGAGGATTTTAAGGGAGAGGAATGAGGGGTGGGAGAGGGTGAGGTGCTCAAAGGAGGGGAAAGAGCCAGTGGAGTAGGGGGATAGGGCAAGTGGTGTCCTTGAGATAAGGGCAACACCACCGCCACGGCGGTTGGGGCGGGGGATGTGGTGGGAGGTGTAGCCGGGTGGCGTGGCCTCCGTGAGGGGGAAGGTGTCGCCTGGGGTGAGCCAGGTTTCTGTTAAGGCCATGATATCAACGTTCTCATCAAGGATGAGATCGTTGATGACCAGGGCCTTGTTGCAGAGGGAGCGGACATTTTGCAGTCCGATGTGGAGGGAGCGGTTGACAGAAGGGTGTGTGGGAGGGGAGGGGGGTCCAGGTTGTGAGGCAGGGGTGGGGGGAATGGGGATGAGGGAGGAGAGGTTGACTCCCCGGGTCTGTGTCCGGGGTGGGTGGCGAGTGTGGTGGGGAATGGGGCAGTCGGTGTGGCTGCTGCTGGACAGCCAACGCCGAGTGCCGCGGTGAGCCCGGCGGAGGATTCCCAGACTGGAGCAGAGGGAGGTTGTGGGAGGGTCAAGTGGGGATAGAAGACGAGAGGGACGGAGAGAGAGGAGGAGAGAGCGGGAGAGATGCAGAGGGGGGAGGGTTTGGGGGAGAGAGGAGGGGGGGGGAGGGAGGGGGTGAGGGGGCTCGGGTCAAAGCGGCAGCCATAGTGCGCACGCGGGGACCGGGAGCGAGCGGTCAGGTGGATGGCATTATCCCGTAGATTGGGGCAGCGAACCCAACAGGACCATAGTGGGCTCTGATGTGAGCCCTGGGGGGGGGGGGGCGCGGAGGTTTTTTTTTTTTTTTTTGCGCGCGCGCACTCACCTGAAAACTAATCTATGACGTCAGCGGTTCCCCCGCTCCGCCCCCACCCCCCGGGGCTGAACTCGCTCCGGCGTCGAGTTTAAGTACCTGGGTCAGTAGGCCCAGGCTCCTCCTCGCGCTGTCCTGCCGCCGCTCCCCGAAAGTAGATTGTAAATTAAATTAACACTGAAAGAAATAAAGAAAGGAGTAAATGTGATCCTTCTCCTGGTTAAGTTTAAATTGGTTTCATTAAACGGATTGATGTTCTCCATGATTAGGGAACAAAGAGCAGGACATGGGGTGACATTGTGTGGTGTTGTAACGGGGTAGAAAATAAAAATAATAATAATAATCCTTGCATTTGATATATCGCCTTATCACATCCTTGACACGACGCAAATCGCTTCACAGAGCACACTGTAAAGCCACTTGACTGTATATATTTGGTGAGGGAATCGCAGCAGTCAATTGCACACAGCAGTGTTCAACAAACAGTCTGGATTGAGTGACCAAATTATTCTTTCTTTTTATTGACGGGATTATCACCGCCGGAAAAGCGATGTGCCAATCGACTAACAAGCGGGTGCCTCGTTACTGCTCGGGAAACAGAGGCGGGAAGGGTAAGGAAACTTCCCTAACATTTGGCCCCGTCCGGAAACCTGGCCCAGGTCCTCGCGCTTGCGAGGGTGCGTGTGCCAACCGTCCCACTGCAGGATTCCTGAAGCTGTCGAATGTCTTCAGAATGTTTTCAGACAAACTCGGACACAGAGAAACCGTCAGCATTTCCGTAAATAGGCCTTCTCTCTCTAAACAACAACCAATTTGGAGTAACAATGTAACAATGATATCATTCTCACAATCACGACTTATTTTCAATGTGGTTGTGAAATGCTTGTGGAGAAGCTGGAGGTGGAGTTCGCAGCTCAGAGGCTGATCTCTGTTCCCGGTGTCGGTGTCGGTGCTCTCTCCTCCCCTGTGACTGCAGCCAATCGTTGCGCTGTGGCCTCTATAAGAGCCGCTGCTCACAGTGCACTCGCCATTCACAGCTCGTCTTGATTGCGGGAGTCAGAAGATGGCGCGGACAAAGCAGACGGCGCGGAAATCCACCGGCGGCAAAGCTCCCCGCAAACAGTTGGCCACCAAAGCTGCTCGTAAGAGCGCTCCGGCCACGGGGGGCGTGAAGAAGCCGCATCGCTACCGTCCCGGCACCGTGGCTCTCCGGGAGATCCGCCGCTACCAGAAATCCACCGAGCTGCTGATCCGCAAACTGCCCTTCCAGCGCCTGGTGCGGGAAATCGCTCAGGATTTCAAGACGGACCTGCGCTTCCAGAGCTCTGCCGTCATGGCGCTTCAGGAGGCCAGCGAGGCTTACCTGGTGGGGCTGTTTGAGGACACCAACTTGTGCGCTATCCACGCCAAGCGGGTCACCATCATGCCCAAGGACATCCAGCTGGCCCGCCGCATCCGCGGGGAGCGCGCTTAGACCCTCCGTCTCCACACTAACAACAAAGGCTCTTTTAAGAGCCACCAAATAGTTCAACGGAAAGAGCGGCCAAACCACACTTGAACACTCCTCCTGAGCTGAACACATTTAGCCCAAACTGCTGTGAGACTGAGCGTTCAGTAACGGCCGGTGCCGATACAGCGAGATCGAGCTTTCTATGGACCGTGTCTTGAACCGTCCGCATGCGTTCACTGTGAGGAAAGTGAGAGTCAACGTTCCGGGTCCACATGACCCCGGGTCAGCCCGGACCCGAAACGTCGACTGCTCTCCTCTCC
>NW_024704845.1:76380-157722 GCF_018977255.1 Callorhinchus milii
CACACCCACACTCACGCACACACACTCACTCACACCCACACTCACGCACACACCCACACTCACTCTCACTCACTCACACACACTCACACAAACACACTCACAGAAACACACTCACTCACACCCTCACACACACACACATACACACACCCACTCACACACCCACACTCACTCACACACACACCCACACACACTCACATACACACTCACACACGCTCACAGGGACAAATGGCTGTCACTGACTGGTGGACACAAATGATTGTTTCTTCACATTAATATCTATGGCTTCAAGTATTGTCATGTTTTGCTTGGAATCAAATCTTCTCTGCTTGCAATATAACAAATTTGCAAGTGACTGAAATTCTGTACATATGCGATTACTTGAGGCAGGCGTGACAGTAGGGGAATACTTTTATTCTTATTTGGCGTTAATTTAATTTACAATGCAAATTTGTTACCAGTTCTGGTTGATTCTGTGAGCTGAGTCTGTTTGTATTGAAACAGACGGCCAACGCATAAAGATCCTTAAACGTTTGAGGGTTTCTCATAGACCAGATGGAGAGGAATTATTTTCATTGGTTACTCAGTCACATAGGCTATTGATGGTCTAATTTTATTATTTTTCTGAGAGCGAATGTCTGAAAAGCATTTTGAATATGACAAAGTATTTGGTAAGAACTGGTTTTAGTAAAACAGAGAGCAAACAGTGCAGATTTTCTTCATCTCGATTACAAGTCCATAGCGAGGCCTGTGCGCCTGTGAGCACACAGGAAGTCGTGTGAGGCCTCGCTCTCTTTGGGCTTCTCGTGGTACAGGTTGGCATAATAGAATTTTGTGATACTTTGCATGTCTGCCTGCGCCGTGTGTACAGAGCCTGTCTCTTCCCTCAGCCCAGCCATCACAGAGCTGCCTCTGTTCGCTTTCTGAAAGAAGTGCAAGCACGTCTCATCCTGCTCGATGGAGCAGACTCTGAAGCAGAATATAACTTTGGACCCCTCAGAGGCATAGCGCAAGGCTTGTTGACCCTCACCTCCTTGAGTTCCTCTATGACATTGTTACCCTCAGCCTGCTGCCGGAGGAGGGCCTAAAGTCTGGTCTCGAGTCGGGAAATGTCCCTCTGTCTGGCTCTGCTGATCTGCACACTCTTGCGGGTGAAGAATTGCTGAATCCAGAAATTAACCATGTCCCACCAGTCTGCACAGGAGTCGTAGAAATACCCCAAGGTTTGCCACCCTCAGTAATCATTCCTCAACACCTCCACATTTTCAGGTGTTAGCAGTTTCACCTTCAGCTTTCATATTCCCTTGCCTGTCCAGCAGTCTTCCCGCGAGTGCAGGTCAGCCAGCAGGAGGCGATGGTCAGAGAAGGACACCGGCTCCAGACCTCGGGGCCCTCGTGAGGAAGAGAAAACCGGTTTGTGAGTGAACTTATCCTTTTGGCGCAGAGAAGATGCACTGCGCTTTAGGGGCTTTGCCATTGTAGCACAACTGCGTGGCCTTCACCACATTCAGGAGAGCCTTGGATGAGCTGTCGAGGGCCCCGTCAGCCCCATAGGATTGTCCACCTGCCTCAATGATGCAGTTGAAATCCCCGCCCAGGATGACAGGCCGGGATGTTACCAGGACCTGTGGGAGCAGCCGAAACATATCCCTGCGCCGGGCTAGGTGTTTGGGCTGTATATGTTTATAAACCTGAGAGGAGTGTCCCCAAACATCACCACCAGGAGTCATCAGCTCACCCCCTCCTTTCGATTGGTGATGGTGAATTTCACCCACCGGTGCAGGACGGACACTCCAGAGCTGTGGCGGCCTTTACTGAGGACAGATCATTTGGGATCAGAGAGTGGGAGGTCAGAGAGGACAGTGAAGATGCAGCAAGAGGTGGGATTGGAGGGAGGGATAATAATAATAATAATAATCCTTGCATTTGATATAGCACTTTTCACACCTTCTAGATGTCTCAAAGTGCTTCACAGAATATGCTGTAAAGTGAATTGACCGTATATTTGTGGGCGAAACATGGCAGCCAATTGCGCAAAACAGCGTCCCGAAAACAGTTGTGTATTGAAAATGACCAATTTATTTTTGTTTTGGAGGGATTATTATTAGGCGTGTGAAGTAAGGAAACTTGCCCAATGTTTTGTCTTGCCTGGAAGTGAACCCAGGTGTCTCGCTTGCAAGGTGAGTGTTCTAACCACTGAGCTAGAGGACTCCTCTGATGGGGTTAGAGGAAGTTAAAGGGAAGGAGAGGTCAGGGGAGGGTTTGGCATCCATGTGTCATTGAAGTTTGTGATCCTTGCCATCTTAAAGAAAGAAAAGCAGTTGTTTGTTGAAGCACAGAATGCGGCAAATGATGAAATAGATATGAGGAATGAGGATGAGGGCAGTTCTGAGATAAAGTGTGTCGGTGCTTCTGAAGGGAAAGGTTGAGAGCATGCATGTGTCGGCGCATGCTGGAGACAGTAGATCTCATGAGGTGGCGAGAGCAGTGATCAGAAGACCACTGAATTTCATGGAGGTATCTGTGATCGTGGGTAGAAAGCAGGAAGAGTTAAATTTAAGAGGGAATCCATATGGAATTAGCTGCAGTTTAAGGCAGTTACTGTGGAAAGAGATGTGGCTGTGAAAATGGATTTTAGTGAACACATCATCAAACACAAGAAGGGAACAGATAGCAAAAAAAGTGAGCAGGGTAAAAGGGAAGAATGAATGTCATATCGAAGAGAAGAGCAAAACGTCTTCAAGGCGAGCATTCCTAGAAGTGGCAGTGAACTAAATATAAACAAAACACAAAATACTACAGACGCTGGAGATTGGAAACGAAAACAGCAGTTGCTGGGAACACTCAGCCGGTCAGCCATCATCTATGGAGAAAAGGAAAGTGAGTCACCGTTTTGGATCCACAACCCTTAGTGATAACATGGACTAACGGAGAGGTGGGAGGCATGGCAAGGAAGACAAAGGAGAAAATGGGATAGAGGACAGGGGATGATGGGTTAAAGAGGTATTAATGATGCAAAACAGAGGGTGAGAATCACAGAGAATTAATGTAAATTGGCCGATCTGCAGCACGAAGATTCCATGTTATTTTCAGGCAGCTGTTAGTATCATGAAACATGCTCGAGATTTGTACAGCTAGCGGGAGAGGATTGACATCTGCTTGTGAATATTCCTTTCAATTTGTTCAAAACGCAAAATACTGCAGACGCTGGAAATCTGAAACAAAAACAGAAGTCACTAGGAACACTCAGCGGGTCAGGCAGCATCTATGGACAAATGAAAGTGAGTCAACATTTTGAGTCCACAATCCTTTGATAGAGCGAAGGGACGTGGACCCAAAACATAGACTCACTTTGCTTTCTGCATGGATGTTCCCTTTAATTTGTTGTTACTCTGGAGCTAAGACATGAGATACAAGATGTTTTGGTCACACTAACAATGGGAACCTGCTATATATGGCTGTTTCCAACTCTCCAGTTCCTAAGCAACATAACCTTCAGGGAGTATTGAGGTCATCTGTGCGAGAATCATAATAATAATAGTAATAATTCTTGCATTTGACAGAGCGCTTTTCACATCAGGAGGACGTTCCAAAGTGGTTCACAGAACACACTGTAAAGTGAATTGACTGTATATTTGTGGGCGAACGCGGCAGCCAATTGCGCACAGCAATGTCCCACAAACAGTCGTAGATTGAAAATGACCAATTTATTATTGTTTTTGGTTTTGGAGGGATTATTATTAGGCTCTCTGTGGAGTAAGGAAACTTGCCGAAGGTTTCGCCCTCTGCCTGGAATTGAACTCAGGTCTCTCACTTGCAAAGCGAGTGCTCTAACCGCTGAGCTACAGGACTCCCAGGTAACAGAAATCATGACAAGTTGGATACAGAAACACTAAGCTGTGGTTTGTCTGTGGACAATCTTATTCGGGCTCCCGCTGGAGCGACCACATTATATATAGTGAAGGACAAACGCCTGACGCCAGACGAGTTTCGTTTGGAAGTTACAGCCTTTGATATGAGCACTTGGGCGGCTCTTATAAGAGCCTTTGTTCTTTGTGTCTTGACGTTGAGGAGATGTTCAGCCGCCGAATCCGTACAGAGTGCGGCCCTGGCGTTTCAGAGCGTACACCACATCCATGGCGGTGACGGTCTTGCGCTTGGCGTGCTCCGTGTAGGTGACCGCATCCCTGATCACATTCTCCAGGAAAACCTTCAGCACCCCGCGGGTCTCCTCGTAGATCAGGCCGGAGATGCGCTTGACTCCGCCACGCCGCGCCAGGCGGCGGATGGCTGGTTTGGTGATGCCCTGGATGTTATCACGGAGCACTTTGCGGTGACGCTTAGCGCCGCCTTTCCCCAGACCTTTGCCTCCTTTGCCTCGGCCAGACATGTCTCTCCTCCACTCAACAGCAGTCGAATGACGGACACGCAGCTTCTGGCTGCTTTTATACAGGGCGCCCCGACCTGGCTGAGGAAGGCAGAGCAGAGCTGCCGAGGGGAGGAGACGGTCACAGTGACACACACACACACACACAACAGCTGCCGCAGCTCAGCTCCTTCCGCAGTTTCCCACAATTGCCAATTGTTCAAACAATTTCGCAAAAGCAAACCGGAAACCAAAAGAACCCCAATTCAATTAATCAGTAATCAGTGATGTCAAAGCAGCTCTCCAGGAGAATGTGCGCGGGAAATACCATTCAGCCTCACTGACCAGGAGTTACTATTCATTATTAATGTGGCTTCCCTCCAAATAAACCCCAAACGCTCCTGAATTCCCGGTATGTTACAGGCACAGACATGGAATATTAGAGGTTGAAGGTATAAAATGAGGCTCAGACGATCAGTGTCTGCCTCCGTGCGAGATTTTAGCCAGAAACTCGAGCACGGAACCTTCTCAGATTGTTTTTATTTTTCGCCGAATGATCAATGCTGTGTTTTGCCATTCTACCGCTGTATATTTCAACAACAACAACAACAACAACATTCCATTTATAGAGCGCCTTTCACGTCGGGAGGACGTCCCAAAGCGCTGGACAACAACAACCTCCACGCCGGACGGCGTCTCGGAGCGCTTCACGGGACCGGACCCCGGATCCCGGACGTTTCCTGTGGACATTGAACTGTTGTAGCTATTGATAGAAAGGAGAATTCAGGCGTTACCGTGACATTGGCGGGCTTTTGGAATTTGCTGCGAATCTGCAATGGTTCACACAGTAACACGGCTGGACAAGGAGTCACTGCCGCAGCTGGTGTTGAAATAGATTCATCACTCGGCAGAGAAACGGAGAGATTTAATGATGTATCTCAGTCGAACTGCAGACACAAAGCGATTCCATTTTATTTCCAGGCAGCTGTTTGTTTCATGTAACATGCTGGGGGACGTTATAGCCAGCTGGAGAGGATTGACATCTGCTTGTGAATATTCCCCTTTAACCTCAATCGCTATGTAAGCCGTTTATTGATATCTATATCTCTGTCGTTAAACAACCGTTTAGCACACAGACAGAAGCAGTGACATCCTTTCTCCTTTCTCCTTTCTGTGAGAACACTGACACTGTGGCGAGCTCCTATCTCAGAGCCTCCTGTCACTCACTGAGCTGCCAAACAGTCACAAACTCCGGGAAACTGCAGCACATAACATGGACAGAGGAAAACCCGCTCCTGAGAATTCAATGACTGCGGTATAGTTTGCCAGTTCAAGGCGCTGATTCAATGATAGTGTCAGCGGCTCTGTGTTAAAAAGGCGTCTGACTCAGATTGCAGTCACTGTGCTAGTGTGTCCAGCTTCATCCCGGGATTAACAAATCCCTAGCACCAGAAGTAAGAATATTTTCTGTTGACGGGATGGCCCCGACCCTCTGCTTGACATCAGTGCCACAATTTAAGCTGTGATTCTGTTTGGTTTGAGAATATCATTCAAGTCGCCGTCAATATGTCCAGGATTCAGCGCTGAACCGCGGGCAATCCCACATTCAAACGCTTGTAACTGGAAGCTGCTGCCTTTAGTTCAGTTGTGCAGTGTCTCTCAGTGAAGAGCGGATTGTGCACTTCAGCAAAAGGCTGTTGTTGACTCTCAGCACAAACGAGTTTAGAGACAAACGATCAGTTTTGGAAACGACAGAAACACAGAGATTTGAAACCCGGAAGCTGAGCAGCGGCTGACTCTGCCGCGTCCGCTCGGAGGCTGTAAGTGGCTGTGGCGCCGCCTGGCTTCACTATCCTGAGCAGCTCCACACACTGAGCCTCTCACAGGGACTATGGCTGAAACTGCTCCCGCCGCCGTCCAGCCTCCTGCAGCCGCCACCGCTTCGCCCAAAGCCGCCAAGAAGAAGCGCGTTGCCCCGAAGCAGAAACCCGGCTTCAACCTGATGGAGGAGATCAAGCAGATGGTGGCGAGCGCTGAGCATCGCAGGGGCTTGTCCGTGGTCGCCATCAAGAAGACTCTGGACGCCAAAGGCTACAAGCCGGAAACTCACAAACACCAGGTCAGGGCTTCTCTGAAGAGACTGACAGACAGTGGTATCCTGATCCAGACCACGGGCGTCGGCGCCACCGGCTCCTTCAAACTCAACAAGGACAACGCGGCAAAGAAGCCGACCCCGCGGGGGAAGAAGGCAGCGGCCGCCAAGAAAGCTTCTCCACGGAAGAAACTTACAGCGAAAGAGCCAAGTTCACGCAAGAAACCATCTGTGCCCAAGAGAGTCATCAAAGCCAAGTCTCCCGCTGCCAAGAAGCCCCCGAAAGCTGCCGTGAGTAAGAAGCCCAAATCGGCCAAAAAGCCCGTGAAGAAAGCGGTAAAGAAGCCCTCAGCCCCGAAGAGACCAAGCGGCAAAACCGCCAAACCTTTCCGCAAAGCGCCGGCGGCTAAGAAAACACCAGCCAAAAAGAAGTAACTTCTCCCCTCTGCTGATATTAACCCCAAAGGCTCTTCTCAGAGCCACCCATTCCCTCCCAAACGAGCTGCACCTACCGAGTGCTTCAGGGGAGAGCAGAGTGTCTGTCACAGGAGAGCAGGAAACAGATATAAACAGTCGGTACCGGGACCGTTGGCCCGTGTCGGTGGTGGGGTTAAAGCCCCTGACTGTGCGAATCCTCATTCCTCCCTCCCGCCTGTCGCGGGGGAGACCGCGGTTCAGTTCACATTTCAGGTCGTTTTAGCCTTTTACAAAATGACATTTAGTGAGAGTGAGTCCTGTGTCGCTTTGTGGTCAGAGCGAGCGATAGGACTCCGGTTCGATTCGTGACGGCAAAACGCTGTACACGTTTGTTTACTGCACCTCTTTGCCGAGCAGTGTGCAGGAGTCCGATCAGTTGATTGGGTCTTTCCGGGGTAATCATTTCTTAGACAAAACAAGGGTTTTGTACTCGATTATCTGACGAGGAGGAGGAAGACAGCACCTCCTACACAAACAAAAGCTGCCGAGAACACTCTGCAGGTCAGGTCAGGATCTATGGAGAAAGGGAATGGAGTCAACGTTTTGGGTCCAGGATCCGTTGTCAGAACTGGGGCATGTTATTATAATAATAATACTTGCATTTGATACAGTGCTTTTCTCAACTTCTAGAAGTCTCAAAGCACTTCACAAAATAGACTGTAAAGTAAATTGACTGTATATTTGTAGCCAATGTGTTAAACAGATGTTAATGATACAAAACAGAAGCGGAATTGCAACAAAACAAGGGAAATGAGGTGTCTGTGTCCCAGATTATGTAGTAATTAAGAGATTTAGGGATATGGGGATAAGTCAGGTAGATCAACCATGGTGGGGCAGGCTAGAGGGGCCGAATGGCCTACTGCTCCTAATTCTTATGCTCTTATGTTCTTATGTAATGGTTACACAAGAGGGGGAGCGGAAAGGTGACCCCTTGTGGTCTGAAATTATTGCAATCAATATTGAAGCCCGAGGCCTGTAAAGCCCCAGCAGATAGATGCGATGCTATTCCTCGAGCTTGAGCTGTGGTTCATTGGAACAGAATAGGAGACCACAGATGGAGAGGTCAGAGTGTGAGTTGGGAGGGAGAGTTGAAGTGGCAATAAACTGGAAGCTCAGGGTTATGCTTGCAGACAGAGGAGGTGTTTGCCAAATCGGACATTTTTCTCCAATGTAGAGGAGACCACATCGTGAGCAGTAAATGCAGTAAACTACATTGATGGTAGTGCACGTGAATCGCTGTCTCACTTGAAAACTGTGTTTGGGGCCCTGGACAGTGGTCTGGGAGGAGGTCAAAGAACAGGTATTGCATCTCCTGTGCTGACATAGGAAGGTGTCGGTGGAGGAGAGCAACTGTTGGTAGTGATGGAGGAATGAACCAGGGAGTTGTGGGGGGAACGATCCCGAGAGGGGAAAGGAGGGAAAGATATGTTTGGTGGTTGGATCATGCAGGCGGTAGAAAAGGCAGAGAATTATTTGTTGAGTGTTGTGGCTGGTGGGGTGGAAGTTGAGGATTAGGGGGATCCTATCACGGTTCTGGGAGGAGGGGGATGTGGTGAGGGCACAGGTGCGGGAAATAGGGTAGAAGCAGTCAAGGGCCCTGCCTTCTACAGTGAATGGGAATCTTCGTTTAAAGAGAAAGGAGAGCATTTCAGTTGCTCTGGTGTGAAAGCTGGCATTGTCAGAACAGATGTGGCTTAGGCCGAGGAACTGGGAAAACAGAATGGAGTCTTTACAGGAGGCGCGGTGGGAGGAGGTGTAGTAGGTATCTGTGGGAGTTGGTGGGCTTGTAAAAGATATCTGTAGATAATCTATGCCCTGATCAAAATTGTGAAGTTGAGGAATCATAGAATTATGCAGCATAGGAGGAGGCCATTCGTATCCATCATGCCTGTGCTTGATCTTTGAAAAGAGCTATCCAAATCAATCCTACTCCCCGCTCTCCACCCATAGCCCTGCAAACCCCAAATAATTATCTACTCTCTTAAAAGTTGTTGTGGAATCGGCTTCCATTACTCTATCAGGCAATGCATTCCAGGGAAGGAACGAGTTGAGGTTAGGCCATGTGAATGTTACAGAGGAGTGGAAGGTGGAAACAAAATTGGTGAATTTTTCTAGCTCACTGCAAGAGCAAGAAGCAGCCCCAACACAGTTGTCAATATTTCTGAGGAACAGGTCAGGGTGTAGTAGGCCCGGAACAAAATGTATTCTAGGTGGCCAACAAACAGGCAGGCGTAGCTGGGATCTATGTGGGTTCCCAAAGCGGCACCTTTTACTTGGAGGAAGTGGATGGAGTTGAAGCTGAAATTGTTCAATGTCAGAAGAAGTTCAGCCAGGCGGAGGAGAGTGGTGAATGGAGACTGGTTAGGTCACTGTTCGAGTTGGAAGCAGAGGGCTTGCAGGCCATCTTTGTGGGGGATGGAGGTATGTAGAGAGATTGAATCCATTGTAAATAGGAGGTGGTCAGGGCCAGGAAACAGGAAATTATTGAAGTGGCAGAGGGTGTCAGAAGAGTCATGGATGAAGGTTAATAGGGCCTGGACAAGAGGAGCAAAAATGGGGTCCAGATATGAGGAGATCAGTTTGGTGGGGAGGAAGAGGCTGAACATTTGGTGGTGGAACATTTGGTGGTGGAACAGGCTGAAACATTTGGTCTCCCGGGACAGTCCTTTGTGGATCTTGGGGAGGTGGTAGAGGCAGACTGTGTGGACTGGAGGGCTATGAGGTTAGAGGCTGCTGGACAAAGCTCCCCAGAGGAGATGACTGTCTCGGTGATGATGGCTTGGTGTCACTTGTGGGGTCATAGTCCAGGGGGAGGTAGGAGGAGTTGTCAGAGAGTTGGCGTTCAGCCTCTGCCAGGTAGAAGTGCTTTTGCCAGATGACGACAGCACCTCACTTGTCAGTGGGTTTGACAATGATGTCAGGATTGGTCCTGAGAGAGTGGAGTGCAGTACATTCAGAAGGAGAAAGAATTGAGTGGGAGAGGGGAGTGGAGAAACGGACACAGCCGATGTCACGTCGGCAGTTCTCAATGGAGATTAGGGGTGCTGGGGGCAGGGTCCAAGTGGAATAGGAGATAGGAGAAGAGGTCTGTTGTGTGGGTGGGGGCCTACTGGCCAAAAAAGCGGGCGAGGAGGCAAAGGCAGTGGAAGAAGAGTGCAGCATCATGCTGGGATCGAAATGCATTGAGGTGGGGGCATACGGGGATGAAGTTCAGGCCTTTACTGAGGATGGATCATTCAGGATCAGAGAGTGGGAGGTCAGAAGGGATAATGAAGATATGGCAAGAAGTAGGATTGGGAGAAGCATGGGGTCAGAGGTAGGCAAAAGGGATGAGGGGTCAGGAGAGGAGTTGGCGTCCACGAGTTGTTGAAGTTTGTGATCCTTGCCATCTAAAAGAAAGGAAAACAGTTTTTTGTTGAAGTGCCGAATGAGGCGAAGGATGAAACATAGTTCAGGATGAAGACAGTTCTGAGATATAGTGTGTCAACGTTCCTGAAGGGAAAGGTGTTGGTGCACGCTGGAGACAGTGGATCTCATGAGGTGGAGAAAGCAGTGATCAGAAAAGCGCAGAATTTCATGGAAGTATCTGTGATTGTGGGTGAATTCAAAGCAGAAAGGATGGAACTTAAAATGGAATCCATATGGAATTAGTTGCAGTTTAAGACACTTACTGAGGAAAGAGATGTGGCTGAGAAGACGGGTTTTAGTGAACTCATCAAACACAAGAAGGGATATAGATAGCAAAAAAAGGAGAGAAGAGCAAAACTTCTTCAATGTAGGCAATCCTAGAAGAGTAGAGGCAATGAATTAAATATAAACAAAATGCAAAAAACTGTAGATGCTGGAAATCTTAAACAAAAACAGAAGTCGCTGGGAACCCTCAGCAGGTCAGGCAGCATCCGTCAAGAAAAAAAAGGGAGTAAACGGCCTTCTATTCCAACATCATCTTGGAGGCTAAAAAGAATCCTAAAATCCTTTTTTCCACCACCTACTCCGTGCCCCCCCCTTAGGCCTCCACAATCTTTACATCTAATGCCAAGGGCGAGGAGGTCATGGACTTCTTTACATCCAAAATACATTACATCTGCCAGGCAGCCTCATCCGCCTACCTCTTGTCACCCACCACCTCTTCGTCACCCTCACCCTCCCCATCATTAGCTCCGACCATGACCCCCATCCTACATTCCTTCCTCCCCATCTCTCCTTCCTCCCTCTCACCCACCATCACCTCAATGAAACCCACCACCTGCTGCCTCGATCCCCTCCCCACTAACTTGCTGGTCACCCAGCTCCCCCTCCTCTGCCCACTACTGGCTGATGTCATCAATCCCTCTCCTCTGGATCAGTTCCTGCCCCCTTCAAAACTGCTGTCATCACCCCCCGCCTCAAAAAACCTTCCCTAGATCCCTCAAACCCTAGCCACTACCGCCCCATTTCAAACCTGCCCTTCCTCGCCAAAGTCCTAGAACACATTGTTGTCAATCAACTCCACGACACCTCTCCTCCCATTCCCTCTTCGAACCCCTCCAGTCCGGTTTCCACCCACAGTACAGTACACATGTGAAAATCACAAACGACATCCGCTCTATCTGTGACCAGGGCTCCCTCTGCCTCCTTGTCCTCCTGGACCTTTCCGTTGCGTTCGACACAGTCGATCACGCTATCCTCTTCCACTGCCTTTTCTCCATCATCCACCGCAGTGAGACTGCACTCACCTGGTCCTACCTCACAAACCGCCAGCAGTACATCTACACAAATGGCTTCTCCTCCCACTCTCACCCGGTTCCCTGCGGGTACCCCAAGGATCCATCCTTGGCCCCCTCCTCTTTCTGATCTACATGCTCCCTCTTGGGGATGTCAACCGCAGACATGGGGTACACTTACACATGTATGCGGATGACACCCAACAATTTTTCCACCTCACTTTGCGACCCCCAGTCCCCTGATGTTCTGCCTGTCAGACATCAAGGCTGGATGAGCGCAAATTTCCTTCAGCTAAACGTTGACAAGATGGAAGTGTTAGAATATACACTTTTTGTATACTGCTAGAATCATAATAGATGTTGTGAATGGGTTAACTTTTAAGTTAAGTGTGGGGGACAACTGGACTGACAGTCATGGGATAGGACACATCTGGTTTTCTCTGTTTTTGAAAGAATAACAGACAGGGGCAGGGGGTCACCTCTTATCAGTAAATGACAACAAACCCACAGAGGTAATGGTCCAATGTACCGGTCGACACAGGATCTCGACTGAGCAATAAGTCGCTAGATTCTGACAGGGCCAAGCGATAGAAGGCAACCCTCAAGAATAGCAATTAATGAGCAGTTGCTTAAACTGGAGGACCTTGGTACCATCCCGGGATACTGATAAGGAATAACCAGTCACTTAAAAGGAATGATCCCACACCACAAAATAATGAGCACCAGATACAGTCCTGATCAATCCTCTATCTTAGACAATTAGATCAGATAACGGGGGTCTTAAGGACAATGTGTATGTGTGTGAGGCACTACACCCCATGAGGCGTTCACATGAACCCGGCATGATTTCAGCAGGTGATCTAATGTCCGCACCCTGACTGGACGAACATCAGTATAAGAGTTCCGATAACTTTGTGTACGGGGCTTTCCCGGGTCGTGGAGACACGGATACGGGAGATGGAGCCGTCCCGGGTCGCGGAGACAAGGATACGGGAGATGGGGCCATCCCGGGCTGCAGAGACAAGGGTACGGAGATGGAAGACTGAGAGCTAGAAGCACTAAGACTGAGGATATCAGATGGAAGATTGCAAGCTGTAAGCAAGAAGACTGAAAGCCGAAGAATCAAACTTGTGTGCTGTAAAGACACAGTGTTGAACTCTTGAACTCGAGATATCTATAGTGGTGTTATTCTGTTGTAAGATCTGTTGATTGTACCGCCTTTGATCTGACCCATCGGGATATTGGGGAATAACGAATGAATAATAATAAAACAGTCTGATATCTGGTTAAAGGAATTAGCGTTATTTCATTACAGATTTGGCTGATTTTATTTCCTTACAGAAGCCATACTCTTCGGCTCTCGTCAACGTCTAAAATCAAACAGTTCTCACCTCTTCCACCTACCTGATCTCCCCACTAAAACTCTCTGAACCCGCACGCAACCTAAGCGTCAGGTTCAACCCCCAATTATCCTTCCTCCCCCACATCCTGTCCCTCACCAGCACCACTTTCTTCCAGCTCCGACGCATTGCCCATCTTCGCCAATACCTCACTCCAAAAGCCGCTGAAACCCTGGTCCATGCCTTTGTCACCTCTCGGCTGGACAACTCAAATGCCCTCCTCGCCAGTCTCCCCTCCACTACCATCCAAAAAATCCAGGTCATACAAAACTCTGTCGCAAACATTCTTACCCGCACCAAACTCCGCTCCCCGATTACCCCAGTCCTTGCCAGACTGCACTGGCTGCCTGTCCCAGAGAGGATCGACTTCAAGACTTCAAGATCCTCACCCTTGTCTTCAAATCCCTCCACTCTGCAACCCGTGACCTCTCTGACCTCCTCTTGCCTCACAACAGTGCCCGTTGCCTTCTTTCCACCGGGTCTAGCCTCCTCCGTGTCCCCCGAATCCTCTGCTCCACCATTGGCGGCCGTGCCTTCAGCCACTATTCCCCAAGGCTCTGGAACTCCCTTCCTCACTCCCTTTGCCTCACCCCCTCTCTTCCTATTTTCAGGTCTCGGCTGAAGATCTTTCTTTTCGAGCGCCCCTTGATCACCTTCCCCTCCCTCCCCCTGGCTCAGCCACGGGATCTGTTACTGTGAAGCGCTCTGAGACGCGTGGAGGGCGCTTTATAAATCTAAGTTGTTGTTGTTGTTTCAGAGCAACGACCCTTTGTACGGCCCTCCTACACCCATGACTGCTCTGATCAGAAGTCTGGGAAAGAGAATGTGTACCCCACCCCAATCCGATCCAGGCAGCAGCAGGCGAACACCGGTGGGCACAGACTGTGGCAGCAGGTCCCAAGAAAAGGCCAACCACATTACAAGCTGGAAGAGAAACAAGAGGTGAAAACCAACAAAAAGAGGAGTCGAGAACAAGACCCTGAAATGAGGCTCAAAACCACAGGGCAACCAAAGAAGCCTGGGACTTAGCCACCAAAACAGACCCCCGACCCCACCAATGGCTCCACGAAGGGCGAAACCCTAGGGGTAAAACTTAAAGCTTGGAGATGATAACCTGGTTAAAGTTGATAACCTGAATGTGTGCTGTGATAGTTCACTGAAGAATTGATTTCCTCTTCCTCTTGCGGACCCTCGAGGTCAGGAGTTCGAGGATCCATGAGAGGAATTAATTTCTCCACTGGATACTCCAGGGGATGCAACAAACATAATCCTGCAGTTATGGAACCGTTTCATCTGATTACGTGACCCACCTCGCCCACCCCACTATCGGCCTTGGTCTTCAGCCATTCTGCCCCACCCTCTGGAACTCCATCCCACAATCTTTCCACCTTGCCCCCCTCCTTTGCCTCCTTCAAGACCCATCTCAAGAAACTCCTCTTTGACCGTGATTTTGATCACCCTCCTGCCCTGGCCCTTCACACTCCCTGATCCCGACCCCCAGCTCGGGTCTGAAACATTGATTGTCCAGCGCCTTGAGACGTTCTCCTGACATGAAAGGCATTTTACAAATGTAATTTTATTGTTGTTCTTCTTTAACACTTGTCGGATTCTGTCAAGGACAATATTTGCTCTCAGGATTTACTAAGATCCTTAAAAGTAATTGTTTCTAAAAGTGTAGAAGTGCAGGAGCCACTGTTAACCAACATCAAAAAGGAGTTGCCCGCCCAACCAAATCATTAGTCTTCATAATGAATGAGCCTTCAAAGAGAGAGTTTAACCTTACAAAAATCTGTCGCTTTTCACATACCAGTATTATTTGTCTCCTATGACAAATAATCTCTGCTGAAGACCTTTCTTTTCGACCGCGCCTTTGGTCACCTTCCTCCCCCTCCCCTGGCTCGGCCCCGGATCCGTTGCTGTGAAGTTCTGAGATACCATCCAGCGTGGAGGGCACTATATAAATCCAAGTTGTTGTTGTTGTGTCAAATTTATGTTAAAAGAGTTATACAGTTATACAGAGACTAGGTCTGTCATACCCAGATGGAGTCCAGTCATACAGAGACCAGGTCTGTTTTACAGAGACAAGGAATGTTATAAATAGTGGGACCATCACACGGGATTGTTCAATTCCAAATGAAGAGATAATCGTCAATCTTACGAAAAATAATAAGCATGCATCTTATCAAACAAAAACTCACTATAACATAACATAACCATCTCACTGATGCCCCCCTTTAACCTCCAACACACTATCACCCACTACACTACACTACATGTTATGACATGTAGGAGCAGGAGTAGCCATTCGGCCCTTCGAGCCTGCCCCGCCATTCAATCATGGCTGATCTTCTAATAATAAATAATAATAATAATCCTTGCATTTGATATAGCGCTTTTCACATCGGGAGGATGTCCCAAAGCGCTTCACAGAACACACTGTAAAGTGAAATTGACTGTATATTTGTGGGCGAACGCGGCAGCCAATTGCGCACAGCAGAGTCCCACAAACAGTCGTAGATTGAAAATGACCAATTTATTATTGGTTTTGGAGGGATTATTATTAGGTCTGTGTGGAGTAAGGAAACTTGCCCAAGGTTTCGCCCTCTGCCTGGAATTGAACTCAGGTCTCTCACTTGCAAAGCGAGTGCTCTAACCACTGAGCTACAGGACTCCACAAACTCTAACTCCAGCTAATAACCAAACCTATTAGGAAAATATTATTGTAAATTGACCATCAAAACAAAATCTGAAACACAGCAGCAAAATACAGGCTTTTTCAGATTCACACACACCAATATCACTTACACATGAAGGTACTATCAATTTGATACTCACATATAATTAATCATGAAAAAACATGAAAAAACAGTATCAGTTCTGTTTTGTATACAGAATCATAGATTCACTGAAATTAAAATCAATATGACACATAATTAATATTCTCACAAACACAATACCAACTACAACAATGATTAACAGTTCCAGGCTTGTAGCAGATACACTGGCATGATCGTAAGCTAACTCACCTGAAAGGACACAGTACCTACCATTACTAGACATTCATAGAATCATAGGATCGATTTCAAGATCCCCACCCTTGTCTTCAAATCCCTCCACTCCTCTGTACCACCACCCCCACCGATCTCTTCTCCCTTCACAACAGTGCCCGTTGCCTTCGCACCGGGTCTGGCCTCCTCCTTGTGCCCCGAATCCTCTGCTCCACCATCAGTGGTTGTGCCTTCAGCCACTACGCCCCGAGGCTCTGGAACTCCCTTCCTCACTCCCCCTCTCTTCCTATTTTCAGGTCTCGGCTGAAGACCTTTCTTTTGGACCGCGCCTTTGGTCACCTTCCTCCCCCTCCCCCTGGCTCTGAGATCTGTCTGGTGTGGAGGGCGCTATACAAATCCAAGTTGTTGTTGTTGTTGTTGCCCCCATCACTTTGCCCCCCAACTTGCTACCCTTACCTCATGGCCCACCACCTCACTGTCTCCACACTTCACTGTCCTCCAACGTATTGTCCCATCACTTCACTGTTCCCAGCACCTCATTGTCCCCCCTCTTACTGCCACACACCTTTTTGTACCCCCATCTTACTGAACCCCTACCTCACTTCTACCCCACCTGACTGTCCATCACCTCATTGTCCCCACCATCTCACTGATGCCCCCCTTTCCCTCCAACACACTATCACCCACTACACTGCCCCACTTCACTGAACCCCACCACACTGCTCCACATCTCACTGCCCTAATCTCATTGCCCCCAACCTTGCTGCCACTCCCTCATTACTCCCCACCTCACAGCTCCCAACTCATTCCCCCCCACCCCAGCAAACTTCTGCCCCCTCACTTTTCCCCCCTCACTGTCCCTCGACCTCACTGTCCCCCCATCTTACAGTCCCTGCACCTCACTATCACCACCACACTGTCACCCCATTCACTGCCCCAACCTCACTGTCTGCCCGCCTCAATGCCCCCAATCTCATTGCCCCAACCTCACTGTCCCCCACCTCGCTGCCCCAACCTCACTACCCCTACCTTATTGCTACACACCTCAGTGCTCCCAACTCACTGCCCAGCCACCAGCCCCCCCTCCCCACCACCTCACTAACCCCACCTCACTGCCCACACCACCTCACTGTCTCCCATCTCACTACCCCTAACTCACTGCTAGCCCCCACCACATTAGTGTCCCCACACTTCACATCACTTGCTACCCAACTCACTGCCACCACCCCCCCCCAGTCACACTGCCCCAATCTCACTGCTCCCACCGCACTCCCTTCACCTCACTAACCCCATGTTAATTCCCCCACCACCCCATTGCTCCCCAAATCACTGCCACCCCACTTCACAGCCCCTACCTCATTGACCCCACCTGAATGTCCCCCCACCTCACTGCCCCCACACTTCCCTGCCCTCCCAACCTGGCTGCTCTCACTTGACTAACCCTAACTCACTGCCCCCAACCCACTGGCTCTCCACTTCATTGCCCCCCTCACTGCCCGCCAACTGGCAGTCCCTCCACCTCACTGCCCCCAACACCTCAATGATCCCCACCTCACTGCTTCCCAACTCACTGGCTCCCACCTCACTGCCCATACCTCACTATCCCCACATCACTGCCACCACACCTCACTGCCCCCCATCTCACTGCCCCCACCTCACTGCTCCACATTTCACTACCCCACCTCACTGCCACCACCTCAATGACTCCAACTCACTGCCCTCCGCCTCACTGACCTCCATCTCACTAATCCCAACTCACTGCACCCCCACCTCACTGCCCACCAACTCACTGCCGCAGCCTCACTACTCCCACCTCACTGTACCCCCACCTCACTGTCCCCCACTTCTCGGCCCTCAACTTGCTGCCCTCACCTCACGGCCCCCAAATGTATTGTCCCACCACTTTACTGTTCCCAGCACCTCACTGTCCCCAAACTTACTGCCAACCCACCTTATTGTCCCCCCATCTTACTGAACCCCCACCTCACTGCCACCCCACCTGACTTCCCCACTTCACTGCCTCCACCACCTCACTGACCCCCACCTCACTACCCCCACCACACTGTCACCCAGTTCACTGCCCTAATCTCACTGCCCCCATCCTCGCTGCCCCCACCTCACTAGCCCTCCCTTATTGACCCCCACCTCACAGCACCCAAATTACTGCCCCACCCACCCCAGCAAACTGCTACCCCCTCACTTTTCCCCCTTCACTGTTGCTCAACCTCACTGTCCCCCAACCTCACTGTCCCCCCATCCTACAGACCCCCACCACTGCCCCCACCTCACTGCCCCCATCTCACTGCCCCCCACTTCACTGTCCCTAATCTCATTGCCCCAACCTCGCTACTCCAACCTCATTACCCCCACCTCATTGTCAACACCTCATGGCCCACAAACTCACTAACCCCACATCACTGCCCACACTACCTCACTGTCTCCGGATCTCACTGCCCCTAATGCACTGCCAGCCCCAGTACATTACTGTCCCCACACCTCACTGACCCTCAAATCACTTGCTCCCCAACTCATTGCGCACAACCTCACTTCCCCTCCTCACTATCACGGTCCACCAATGATACTGCCCCCCCATCTCACCGCCCCAATCTCACTGCCCCCACATAGCTACCCCCACCTCACTGCCCACACCTCACTATCCCCACCTCACTGCCGCCCCACTTCACTGCCCCCCACCTCACTGACCCAACTTATTGTGCCCCACCAAACTGACCCCCCCACCTCACTGCCAGCCCACTTGAATGTCTCTCCAGCACATTGCTCCACCTCATTGCCCCCCGCCTCATTGCTCCCCAAATCACTGCTCCCCACTTCACGGCCCCCACCTCACTGCAGCCCTCCTTGCTGACCCAACCTCACTATTCCTACCTCACTGACCCCCACATCAGTGCCCCTAAATCACTGGCCCAACCACGTCACAGTCCCCAAATCACTGGCCCCACAACTCACTTCCCCCCCTCACTGCCCCCACACCTCACTGTCCCCCTTCACTGCCCCCCCCGCCCCCCCCCCCCCAACTGGCTGTTCCCACCTGACCAACCCTAACTCACTGCCCCCAACCCACTGGCTCTCCATTTCACTGTCCCCCTCACTGCTCCTAACACCTCAATGATCCCCTCCTCACTGCTCCCCAACTCACTGGCCCCCACCTCACTGTCCACACCTTACTGCCGCCCCAACTCACTGCCCCCCATTTCACTGCACCCACCTCACTGCCCCACATTTCACTGCCCCACCACACTACTCCCACCTCACTGCCCTCCGTCTCACTGCCCTCCACCTTACTGATCCCCACCTCACTAATTCTAACTCACTGCAACCCCATCTCACTACACCCACACCTCATTACCCACCAACTCACTGCCCTCCGCCTTACTGACCCCCATCTCACTAATCCTACCTCACTATCCCCACCTCATTGTACCCCCACCTCACTGCCCCCACTTCTCAGCTCCCCAGCTCACTTTCCCCACCTTATTGTCCCCACCTTACTGTCCCCCAAAACTCACCTCCCCCTCATTGCACCCATCTGTCTGTCCCCGCACCTCACTACCCTCCACCTCACTACCCCATATCACTGGTCACCTCCTCTGAAGGATAGGGAGCCAATGGAGTCGGGGGAGATGGGGTCATGGAGTTTGGTGTGGGAGAGGACACGGGCTGCAGAGTTCTGGATTACCTGCAGCTGTGGAGGGAGGAGTTGGGAAGGCCGACAAGCAGGGAGTTTACATAGTTGAGACTGGAGGTGATGAAGGCGTGAACAAGAGTTTCAGCGCCTGAGGGGTGAGGTAGTGGCGGAGTTGGGCGATGTTACGGAGGTGAGGGAAGGCAGAGCGGGTCATGGGTTGGATGTGGGTCGAACAGGACACCTCGGTTCCTGACTGGCTGGTGAGTTGTAGTGGGCAACCATGGAGGTTGATGGTGCCAGAGCCTGAGGTGCTGAGGCGCTGCCGTGAGCCAATCAGGAGACCCTCAGTCTTGTTTACATTCAACTGTGGGAAATTTGCCCTCATCCAGGACTTGATGTGCAACAGATAGTCTGTCAGGACAGCAGTGGTCCTGGAGTTGAGGGCGGAGGCAGAAAGATAGAGTTGGGTGTCAATTGTATACAAATGGATGTTGACCCCATGTTTGCAGATGATGTCACCAAGGGGGAGTATGTAGATATTAAAGAGGAGAGGGCCAAGGACAGAGCCCTGGGGGACGCCAGATGTGACAGTGCAGGAGCTGGAGGAGAAACCCTTAGAGGCAATAACGTGGAGACGGTGAGAGATAGGAATTGAACCAGGCAAGGGCAGGTCCATGAAGATTCAGTAAACAGGAGAGGCGGTGTATGAGGATGAAGTGGTCGACAGTGTCGAAGGCGGCAGAGAGGTTGAGGAGGACAAGGAGGCAGAGGGAGCCCTGATGTTCAGAATGTCACTAGTGACTGACCAGGGCTATTTCTGTGCTGTGGGCTTCAAAGGAGAGGTTCAAAGAGGGAATGGCGAGAAAGAAAGGAGTGGAGCTGGGACGCCATGACTCGTTCCAGGACCTTGGAGAGGAATGGGAGGTTAGAGATGGGGCGGTAGCTGGAGAGAAGGGATGGGTCCAGGGAAGGTTTTTTTCAAGATCAGGGTGATGACAGCTGTTTTTAGTGGGAACTGAACCGGTTGACAAGGAGAGGTTGATGACGTCGGTCAGGAGAGGGGCTGGGAGATGAGGAGAGAGGTGGGGATGGGATCGAGGGAGCAGGTGGTGGGTTTGAGTTTGCGGATAGTCGTGGTGAGGAAGGAGGGAGAGATTATTAGAGTCGAAGGAGTATGGGGGGGGTGGGTGGGGGATGGGTCATGAGGGAGAGGTGATGTGGGGGTGGCTGTGGGAAATTGAAATTGAATAAGATAAGAATAAACCAAGGAGGTACTAAAAAGGTTAATGGTGCTCAAGGTAGATAAGTCACCTGGGGGATGCATCCTAGATTACTAAGGGAGGTAAGGGTGGAAATAGGGTGCACATAGCAGAGTCTGGCCACAATCTTTCAACCCTCCTTGTACACTAAGGTGGTGCCAGAGGACTAAAAGGTTGCAAATGTTATTCCCCTGTACAAAACGGGATAGAAGGATAAACACCGGAACTATAGGCCATTCGGCATAATGTCAGTAGTGGGGAAACTTCTAGAGACGATAATCCGGGACAAAATAAATTTACACTTAGAAAAATAAGGGTTAATAAAGGATAGCCAACATGCATTTGTTAAAGCCAAATCATGTCTGACAAACAGTAGTTTTTTGATGAAGTAACGGAGAGGGTGGATGAAGTTAGTGCAGTTGATATAGTTTATCTGGATTTTCAAAAGGCGTTTGACAAAGTGCCACTTAAGAGAATTTTAAACAAAATCGAAGCCCACGGTATTAAAGGGACACAGTGGCAGTGGATACAGAACTGTCTGGGAGACAGAGAGCAGAGAGTGGTGGTGAACAGTTGTTTTTCTGACTGGAGGGAAGTTGCAGTGGTGTCCCCCAGGGATCGGTATTGGGACCACTGCTGTTTGTGATCTATATAAATGTCCTGGACTTGGGTACAGGGAGGACAATCTCCAAGTTTGCAGATGATACTAAACTGGGAAAACTAGCAAACAGTGAGGAGGATAGTAGCAGATCTCAAGGGGACATAGACAGACCGGTAACACGGGCAGACACGGGGCAGATGAAGTTTATTGTGGAGAAATACGAAGTGATGCATTTTAGGAGGCTGAATGAGGAGAGGCAATAAAAGCTGATGGTACAATCTTAAAGGGGGTGAAGCCAAAGGCGGAGTACCAAACTCCGCTCCCCGATTACCCCAGTCCTTGCCAGACTGGCTGCCTGTCCCACAGAGGATCAACTTCAAGATCCTCACTCTTGTCTTCAAATCCCTCTACTCCTCTGCATCCCCCCCCCCTCTCTGACTTCCTCTTTCCTCACAACAGTGCCCGTTGCCTTCCCTCCACCGGGTCTGGCCTCCTCCTTGTCCCCGAATCCACCATTGGCGGCCGTGCCTTCAGCTACTACGCCGCAAAGCTCTGGAATTCCCTTCCTTACTCCCTTTGCCTCGTCCCCTCTCTTCCTATTTTCAGGTCTTGGCTAAATACCTCTCTTTTCAACCACACCTTTGGTCACCTTCTTCCCCTTCCCCCTTTGGCTCCTCCCCCTCCCCTGACTCCTCCCCTCCCCTGGCTCCTCCCCCTCCCCTGGCTCCTCCCCCTGGCCATGGCTCCTCCCCCTGCCCATGGCTCCTCCCCTGGCTCCTCCTCCCCAGGCTCCTCCCCTGGCTCCTCCCCTTCCCCTGGCTCCTCCCCCTCCCTCTGGCTCCTCCCCTCCCTCTGGCTCCTCCCCCTGGCTCGGCCCCGGGATTTGTTACTGTGAAGCGCTCTGAGACGCCGTCCGGCATGGAGGGCGCTATATAAATTCCAAGTTATTTTTGTTGTTGAAGGAACAGAGAGACCTGGGGTTCATATAAGTAAATCTTTGAAGGTGGGAGGACAGGTAGATAAAGGTGTTAAAAAAGCATCCGGGATATTAGGCTTTATAAATAGGGGCATAGAATACAACAGTCAGGAAGTTATGATGAACCTTTATATAAAACACTGGTTAGGCCTCAGCGAGAGACTGTGTTCAGTTCTGGGCCCTACACTTTAGGAAGGATGTCAAGGCATTGGAGATTGACCAGGATGGAAGCAGGAATGAGGGACTTCAGTTATCAGGAGAGGCGAGAGACGTTTTCAAAATGATGAGGAGATTCGATAGGGTGAACAAGGAGAAACTATTTCCACTGGCGGGTGTGTCGGTAACCCCAGGACACTGATTTAAAATAGTTGTTAAAAGAAACGCAGAAATTGAGGAGAAACTTTTTCACACAGTTGGGATCTGAAAGTTTGGTGGAAGCCGATTCATTAACAGCTTTTAAAAGAAAAGTAAATAATTATTTGGGGAGAACAAGTTTGCAGGGCTATGGGAGAGTCGGGCGATGTTACGAAGGTGAGGGAAGGCAGAGCGCGTCATGGCTTGAATGTGGGGAAGACAGGACAGTTGAGGGTCGAACAGGACACCTCGGTTCCTGACTGGCTGGTGAGTTGTAGTGGGCAACCATGGAGGTTGATGGTGCCAGAGCCTGAGGTGCTGAGGCGCTGCCGTGAGCCAATCAGGAGACCCTCAGTCTTGTTCACATTCAACTGTAGGAAGTTTGCCCTCATCCAGGACTTGATGTGCAACAGTCAGTCTGTCAGGACAGCAGTGGTCCTGGAGTTGAGGGCGGAGGCAGAAAGATAGAGTTGGGTGTCAATTGCATACATATGGATGTTGACGCCATGTTTGCAGATGATGTCACCAAGGGGGAGTATGTAGATATTAAAGAGGAGAGGGCCAAGGACAGAGCCCTGGGGGACGCCAGATGTGACAGTGCAGGAGCTGGAGGAGAAACCCTTAGAGGCAATAACGTGGAGACGGTGAGAGAGATAGAAATTGAACCAGGCAAGGGCAGGTCCGTGAAGATTCAGTAAACAGGAGAGGCGGTGTATGAGGATGAAGTGGTCGACAGTGTCGAAGGCGGCAGAGAGGTTGAGGAGGACAAGGAGGCAGAGGGAGCCCTGATGTTCAGAATGTCACTAGTGACTGACCAGGGCTATTTCTGTGCTGTGGGCTTCAAAGGAGAGGTTCAAAGAGGGAATGGCGAGAAAGAAAGGAGTGGAGCTGGGACGCCATGACTCGTTCCAGGACCTTGGAGAGGAATGGGAGGTTAGAGATGGGGCGGTAGCTGGAGAGAAGGGATGGGTCCAGGGAAGGTTTTTTTCAAGATCAGGGTGATGACAGCTGTTTTTAGTGGGAACTGAACCGGTTGACAAGGAGAGGTTGATGACGTCGGTCAGGAGAGGGGCTGGGAGATGAGGAGAGAGGTGGGGATGGGATCGAGGGAGCAGGTGGTGGGTTTGAGTTTGCGGATAGTCGTGGTGAGGAAGGAGGGAGAGATTATTAGAGTCGAAGGAGTATGGGGGGGGTGGGTGGGGGATGGGTCATGAGGGAGAGGTGATGTGGGGGTGGCTGTGGGCGGGGCAGAGGTGGCTGAACGTATCCCCTCGATTTCGGATAAAAACAACAAGATTACATTTTTATAGTGCCTTTTCTGGGAGGGTGTTTTTTAACCACTTCCTTCCCAACCATGACATGGTTCAAGGAGTCCTGTGCTCATCTGGCAAACGAGAGCACCCGGGTTTAGGCAGGGCGATACCTTACCTTAGAGATGGGTGTCAATTGTATACAAATGGATGTTGACCCCATGTTTGCAGATGATGTCACCAAGGGGGAGTATGTAGATATTAAAGAGGAGAGGGCCAAGGACAGAGCCCTGGGGGACGCCAGATGTGACAGTGCAGGAGCTGGAGGAGAAACCCTTAGAGGCAATAACGTGGAGATGGTGAGAGAGAGAGGATTCGAACCAGGCAAGGGCAGGTCCGTGAAGATTCAGTAAAGAGAGGCGGTGTATGAAGATGAAGTGGTCGACAGTGTCAAAGGCGGCAGAGACGTTAATAATAATAATCCTTGCATTTGATGTAGCGCTTTTCCCGTCGGGAGGACGTCCCAAAGCGCTTCACAGAACACACTGTAAAGTGAATTGACTGTATATTTGTGGGCGAACGCGGCAGCCAATTGCACACAGCAATGTCCCACAAACAGTCGTGGATTGAAAATGACTAATTTATTATTTTTTTTGGTTTTTGGAGGGATTATTATTAGGCTCTGTGTGGAGTAAGGAAACTTGCCCAAGGTTTCGCCCTCTGCCAGGAATTGAACTTAGGTCTCTCACTTGCAAAGCGAGTGCTCTAACCACTGAGCTACAGGACTCCACAAATTTGAGGAGGACAAGGAGGCAAAGGGAGCCCTGATCACAGATGTTCAGAATGTCATTAGTCACTTTGACCAGGGCTGTTTCCATGCTATGGGCAGCGCAGAAGCCGGATTGGAGGGGTTCAAAGAGGGAATGGGGTGAGAGAAAGGAGTGGAGCTGGGACGCAACAACTTGGAGAGGAATGGGAGGTTAGAGATGGGGCGATAGCTGGAGAGAAGGGATGGATCCAGGGAAGGTTTTTTCAGGATGGGGGTGATGACGGCTGTTTTTAGGGGGATGGAAACTGAACCGGTGGATAGGGAGAGGTTGATGGCATCAGACAGGAGAAGGGCCAGAAGGTGGAGCTGGGAGACGAGGATAGAGGTGGGGATGGGATCGAGGGAGCAGATCATGGGTTCGAGTTTGTGGAAAGTCGTGATGAGGGAGGAGGGAGAGATAGGGTCGAAGGAGTATGGGGGGGATGGGGGAGGGTGGGTCATGAGGGAGAGGTGATGTGGGGGTGGCTGTGGGCGGGGCTGAGGTAGCAGAACGTATCCCCTCGATTTTAGATTTGAGGAAGTCCAGCATCTCCTCACAGTTGGAGTTTGAGGAGAGGATGGGTGAGGTTTGGGAAAGTGGATGGAGGAGATGGTTAGTGGTGGAAAAGAGAAGCTGGGGCTTGTCCTTTGCCTCAAGATAACCTTGGAGTAGAAGGAGGATTTGGCGGGGGCACGAGCGCAGCGGTAGGTCTTGGTGTGGTGAAGCCAAATCTGCTGATGGACTGTAGTTTGGATTTGGTCCAGGCGCATTCGGCAGCTCGCACTTGTGCCTTGAGGGAACGGAGATGGCTAGTGTACTAGCGGGATTTACGGGAGTATGAGGCAGTTCGGGAGGAGCAGCATTGGAGTACCTGAGTTCTAACCTAATCTGTACAAACCAGCCCAGAAACACATTGAGAAGGTGTGCAAGATAGCACAAAATTCATTATGAGTATGAAAAGCCAAGTAGGCCACTCACACGCACCAGGAGGACAATTGATCGTCTAAGGCTGTCGAGGCCATCAGTCAGGAGGACTGGTTGGGATAGATAGGGAAGAAAGAATGGGTCTGGTGAAGGATAACAGCCGGCAAGAATGCAACTACTTGGGACAAGATAACAAACCCATTGATTAGATGGAAACCTATACATCGCATAGGCAACATAGGTTCAAATGTTATAGTGGTCAGATCAGTTAATGACGAGTGTGATTATCGAGTGGGAGAGAGTATAAGGAAGTTTCTTGTGTATGTGTCGAATGATTAATGTGGTCGGGCGTAATGATGTCATTTATATGTTAAGCGGGTTTATAATCATTCATGTGCTGGGATTTCAATAATTGGGAATAAAGAACATAAGAACATAAGAATTAGGAGCAGGAGTAGGCCATTCAGCCCTTCATGCCTGCTCCGCCATTCAATAAGATCGTGGCTGATCTTCTCACCTAACTCTGATTACCTGCCCTATCCCCATATCCCCTAATCCCTCTATTTTTCAAGAATCTATCAGTCTCAGCCTTGAAAGTGTTCAAGGACTGAGCATCTACAGCCTTCTGGGAGAGTGAATTCCATAACTTCACTACCCTCTGAGTGAAGAAATGTTTCCTCAACTCTGTTCTAAAAGGCTGACCCTTAATTTTAAGACTGTGACCCCTGGTTATAGATTCTCCTATTGGGCGAAACAGTCCTGTGTCTACTTTATCAGCCCTTTAAGAATCTTATAAGTTTTAATAAGATCTCCCCTAATTCTTCTGTACTCCAGAGAATATAGCCCAAGATTATTCAGACTATCCTCATAGGTCAGTCCCCTCATCCCAGGAACTAACCGAGTGAATCTACGCTGCACCCCCTCTAGGGCAAGTATGTCCTTTTTTAAATAAGGAGACCAAAACTGCACACAATACTCCAGGTGCGGTCTCACCAAAGCCCTATACAGTTGCAGCAAGACTTCCCTACTCTTATATTCTAAACATTTCGAAATGAACGCTCACATGCCGTTCGCCTTCTTAGTTGCTGCTGCACCTGCAAACTAACTTTTTGGGACTGGAGTACAAGGACACCCAAATCCCTTTGAGTACTAACACTATCTAACTTCTCCCCTTCCAGAAAATAATCTGTTCTTTTATTCTTGCTACCGAGGTGAACAATTTCACACTTGCTAACATTGAATTCCATCTGCCACCTACTCGCCCACTCCCCGCGCCTATCTATGTCTTGTTGCAATCTTTTTGCATCATCCTGAGAGCTCACTCTGCTGCCGAGTTTAGTATCATCTGCGAATTTAGACACATTACATTCAATGTCCTCGTCCAGATCATTGATGTAAATGGTAAATAGCTGAGGCCCAAGCACTGATCCTTGTGGCACTCCACTAGTTACATCTCCTGCCAATTCGAGAATGATCCGTTCATCACTACTCTCTGCTTTCTACCCGATATCCACTCTTCTATCCATGTTAATATTTTCCCATTAATCCCGTGGGCCTAAAATATTTCAAAACATAAGCTTAGTGTGACTCCGTCTAGTGCTTGGTTATACCGGGAAAAATTCCTTACACTTAATAAACATCGTCGCTCACATGCCGAGAAGAGCTCAGTGAAGGAAGCTTCCACTCATGCCCGAGAGCTTTGTGTAAATCACTTTCAGGCCTTATGCAGGATGGAGCTTTATTTATAAAACAGATAACAAAAGTACAATGTCCTGTAGACTTTGAATAGATTGCAGCAGCATTTTATACAGCATAACCAGGCACGTTCATTTCATGATTAACATGATTTTTACAAAAAAATAAAACTCGCAATTCCCCCCCACCGCAACCTCCAATACTGACTGAATACTTTATGTAGCCAGTGCACAGATGCCTCAGTGGGTGCTGAACAGACTAGCCACTGAATACGTGTGTTGGACGTGGGCAATAATCAGGCACTTGGGATGGGGGTGGGGAGGCTTTACATCTTTACTCTTGTAAATGTCAGTCATAAAAATAATTACACGTACAATAATTTACAGCCTGAAAGGTGTTCCAGGTCCCAGCCTAGACAGTATGGGATTCCCTTATAAACTATTTTATTTCAATCAGTTATTTTTTCCTCTCAATAAAAAAACCAAGGATTTCCAAATGCAGGATTACATGATAATAATTTTTGTATTTGGCCCTTTCACGTCATTGAGACGTCTCAAAGCACTTCACAGGATACAAGTGGATTGACTGTATATTTTGTGGGCAAATCAGTTATCCAAATTGCAAAGACCAATGTCCCACAAACAGCCACGAAGTGAATGACCTAATTTCAGCTGAGGGACTGACAGTCAGGACTTTGGGTGCGAGAAACTCCCTTCTCTTCGAATAGTGTCACTGGATCTTTATCATCCACCTGAACAGACAGATGGGACCTTGGTTTAAACATCTCATCTGAGGTTCAGCACCTTGATCATGATGGGACCTTGGTTTAAACATCTCATCTGAGGTTCAGCACCTTGATCATGCAATACCCACCCAGCATTGCACTGGAGTGTCAGTCTAGCATGTGAGCTCAACTCATCTGAACAAACTGTGTTCCAGGTAAGGCAGCACTAAACTGGATTTCTGGACCTATACTTGATTTCATTAGGGGATATGGGGCAGAGGTATTTGGAGTTGAGGTAACAATAATAATCCTTGCATTCGATACAGCGCCTTATCATGTCTTTGAGACGTCTCGAAGTGGAGTGACTGCGTATTTTGTGAGCGAAATGCAGCAGCCAATTGCACACAGCAGTGTATCACAAACAGTCATGGATTGAGTGACCAAATTATTATTATTATTTATTTATTGTTTTTGGAACAATTATTACCCATGGAAAAATGATTCACCAATCGACTAACAAGCGGGTTCCTACATACTGCTAGGTAAACAGAGATATGTGCGTGGAGTAAGGAAACTGGCCTAAAGTTTCACCCTGTCCTGCCCGGGAATCAAATGCAGGTCCTTTCGCTTATGAGGTGAGCGCTCCAACCTCTATACTACAGGACTCCAAAACGAGATGTTTCTAATTGGCCAACTGGCACATCAAGTTGTTGCTCGAAAATGTGATGTATCGGAACGTGTGCTAATTAGCTCACAAAACAAGTTAGGAAAAGTTGCATTTTACCCTTCAGATCAGCAATGATCTAATAGAACAGTGGAACAGGCTCAAGGGGCTGAATACTCCTATTCCCATGTTCCTATGGGAGCGGGGTAGGGTGGTGGGAGGGAAGAATGGGCAAAAGATAAATTAGCACATACTTTTTCAATCACAGTAGTAAATAATACTAAATACTCCATGTAACATTAATTTGTCATGTGTAGCAAGAAACCATTTATACATCACTGGGCGCTGGGTCCAATGGCACTCGGAGACACCAGCTACAACTCCAGACCAGATGAGGCAAAGGGCCCAGCACCGTCTTCCATCTCATTTCTTTTCCTTGCCTGTCTTCGCAGCCAGCACTCCAGGCTCGTCCTTCACTTTGCGGAGCTTGGACTTGACTTTTGGGGCAGAGAAGGTGAGCGAGCTCTTGTCAAACTCCAGGGGGAAGACTCCCACGTCACCATCAAAGCGGTTCTTGGTGACCTGCAGGTACCTCTTGCCTGGCCCAGAAGCCAGCTTCTTATCCTGGAGAATCAGCACGTTGTCAGCCTCCTGGCTGGCCTGCGGGGGCAGCAGAGAACATCTCATAATAATAATAATAACCCTTGCATTTGATATAGCACCTTATCACGTTAAGATGTCTCTAAGTCGATACACAACAACTGACAAAGACTTGCATGCATTCCCCTCTCTGGCTACCTTCAAGCGCTCTGGGACGCTATCCTGCGTGAGGAACACTATAAATGTAAATTGTTGTCTACCACTCTCCTCACAGGCAACGCCTTACAGAAACGTAGAAACAGGAGTAGGGCCATTCACTCCCTCGAGCCCGTTCCGTCATTTTATAAGATGACTGATCTGTACCTCAAGTGATATGGGCCCTTGTCCCATATCCCTTGATAGAATCATAGAATTATACAGCATAGAAGGAGACCATTTGGCCCATGGTGTCTGCCGGCTCTTTGAAAAGAGCTTCCAAATCAATCCCAGTCCCCCGCGCTCTCCCCATAGCCCTGCAAACTTGTTCTCCCCAAATAATTATTTACTTTTCTTTTAAAAGCTGTTAATGAATCGGCTTCCACCAAACTTTCAGATCCCAACTGTGTGAAAAAGTTTCTCCTCAATTTCTGCGTTTCTTTTAACAACTATTTTAAATCAGTGTCCTGGGGTTACCGACACACCCGCCAGTGGAAATAGTTTCTCCTTGTTCACCCTATCGAATCTCCTCATCATTTTGAAAACGTCTCTCGCCTCTCCTGATAACTGAAGTCCCTCATTCCTGCTTCCATCCTGGTCAATCTCCAATGCCTTGACATCCTTCCTAAAGTGTAGGGCCCAGAACTGAACACAGTCTCTCGCTGAGGCCTAACCAGTGTTTTATATAAAGGTTCATCATAACTTCCTGACTGTTGTATTCTATGCCCCTATTTATAAAGCCTAATATCCCGGATGCTTTTTTAACACCTTTATCTACCTGTCCTCCCACCTTCAAAGATTTACTTATATGAACCCCAGGTCTCTCTGTTCCTTCAACAACAAAAATAACTTGGAATTTATATAGCGCCCTCCATGCCGGACGGCGTCTCAGAGCGCTTCACAGTAACAAATCCCGGGGCCGAGCCAGGGGGAGGAGCCAGAGGGAGGGGGAGGAGCCAGAGGGAGGGGGAGGAGCCAGGGGAAGGGGAGGAGCCAGGGGAGGGGCCTGGGGGAGGAGGAGCCAGGGGAGGAGCCATGGGAGGGGGAGGAGCCAGGGGAGGGGGAGGAGCCAGGGGAGGGGGAGGAGCCAGGGGAGGGGGAGGAGTCAGGGGAGGGGGAGGAGCCAAAGGGGGAAGGGGAAGAAGGTGACCAAAGGTGTGGTTGAAAAGAGAGGTATTTAGCCAAGACCTGAAAATAGGAAGAGAGGGGACGAGGCAAAGGGAGTAAGGAAGGGAATTCCAGAGCTTTGCGGCGTAGTAGCTGAAGGCACGGCCGCCAATGGTGGATTCGGGGGACAAGGAGGAGGCCAGACCCGGTGGAGGGAAGGCAACGGGCACTGTTGTGAGGAAAGAGGAAGTCAGAGAGGGGGGGGGGATGCAGAGGAGTAGAGGGATTTGAAGACAAGAGTGAGGATCTTGAAGTTGATCCTCTGTGGGACAGGCAGCCAGTCTGGCAAGGACTGGGGTAATCGGGGAGCGGAGTTTGGTACTCCGCCTTTGGCTTCACCCCCTTTAAGATTGTACCATCAGCTTTTATTGCCTCTCCTCATTCAGCCTCCTAAAATGCATCACTTCGTATTTCTCCACAATAAACTTCATCTGCCCCGTGTCTGCCCGTGTTACCGGTCTGTCTATGTCCCCTTGAGATCTGCTACTATCCTCCTCACTGTTTGCTAGTTTTCCCAGTTTAGTATCATCTGCAAACTTGGAGATTGTCCTCCCTGTACCCAAGTCCAGGACATTTATATAGATCACAAACAGCAGTGGTCCCAATACCGATCCCTGGGGGACACCACTGCAACTTCCCTCCAGTCAGAAAAACAACTGTTCACCACCACTCTCTGCTCTCTGTCTCCCAGACAGTTCTGTATCCACTGCCACTGTGTCCCTTTAATACCGTGGGCTTCGATTTTGTTTAAAATTCTCTTAAGTGGCACTTTGTCAAACGCCTTTTGAAAATCCAGATAAACTATATCAACTGCACTAACTTCATCCACCCTCTCCGTTACTTCATCAAAAAACTACTGTTTGTCAGACATGATTTGGCTTTAACAAATGCATGTTGGCTATCCTTTATTAACCCTTATTTTTCTAAGTGTAAATTTATTTTGTCCCGGATTATCGTCTCTAGAAGTTTCCCCACTACTGACATTATGCCGAATGGCCTATAGTTCCGGTGTTTATCCTTCTATCCCGTTTTGTACAGGGGAATAACATTTGCAACCTTTTAGTCCTCTGGCACCACCTTAGTGTACAAGGAGGGTTGAAAGATTGTGGCCAGACTCTGCTATGTGCACCCTATTTCCACCCTTACCTCCCTTAGTAATCTAGGATGCATCCCCCAGGTGACTTATCTACCTTGAGCACCATTAACCTTTTTAGTACCTCCTTGGTTTATTCTTATCTTATTCAATTTCTCTACACTCTCCACCGATACTGTGGCATTGACTGCATCTTCGTCTCTTGTGAGGACAGATGCAAAGTACTCATTCAGTACCTCAGCCATGCCCTCTGCCTCCACAAGATTTCCTCTTTGATCCATAATTGGACACATCCTACTTTTTACTAACCTTTTTTTTCTTTATATGCTTATAAAATATCTTAGGTTTCCCTATTATGTTACCCGCTAATCTTTTCTCATGCAATCTCTTTGCCCCTCTTATTTCTTTTTCAGTTCTCCTCTGTATTTTCTATATTCTATTTGATTATCTTATTTATTTTGGACCTGACGTTTATCATAAGCCTCCTTTTTCTGTTTCTCAGTTTCATTAGCCATCCAGGGAGGTCTGAATGCTCTACCTTTCCCTTTTGTGGGAATGTATTTGTTCTGTCCCTGAACTATCTCTCCTTGAAGGCTTTCCATTGCTCATTAGGTGTTTTACCTGCCAATCTTTCTTTCCAGTCCACCTTGGCTATGTCCCTTTTTAACTCACTGAAATGAGTCCTCTTCCAGTTGAGTATTTTTGATTGTTCCTTGTCCCCTTCCATAAGCACTCTAAACCTATTGATATTTTGATCACTGTTGTCCAAATGCTCTCCTCCTGAAACCTGCTCCACTTGCCCCAATACCCTGACGTAGAAATATCTGTCCACCTCAGTCTTGAAAATGTGATAGATCCAGCATCCACAACCTTTTGAGGGAGAGTTACAGATTTCCACTATCATTTGGGTGAAAAAATGCCTCCTAATTTCACTCCTAAATGGCTTAGCTCTGATTTTAAGACAATGCCACCACCACCCCCACCATTCTGAATTCCTCCACCAGAGGAAATAGCTTCTCTGTATCTACCCTATCATTATCATTTAAAAACCCTCCATCAGATCACCCCTCAACCTTCTGAACTCAAGGGAATAGAGACCAAGTTTACATAACCTGTCCTCATAATTTAACCCTTCAAGCCCTGGTATCATTCTGGTGAATCTGCACTGCAATATCCTTCCTGAGGTGCCCCAAACTAAACGCAGCACTCTAGATGGGGTCTGAACAAGGCTCTGTATTGCTGAAGCAATATTTCCAGCCCCCTTGAGATAAAGGCCAACATCCCATTAGCTTATTTGATAACTTTTTGCACCTGTGAGCTTGTTTTTAGTGATTTGTGTACCTGAATACTGAAATCTCTTCTCTCCTCCACAGTTCTTAGTTTCTCATTCTGTTTTGCTATTTTTTGGATCCACATATTAGGAACCTCATAATTCCCCACACTGAATTCCATCTGCCACAGTTCTGCCCACTCACTAAGTCCCCTTGTATCTTTCTGCTCCAATCTACACAATTTACTTTGTGACATCTGCAGATTTGGATATAAAACTCTATTCCTTCATCCAACTATTTTTTATATATGGTGAAAAGCTGAAGTCCCAGTACAGCACCTTGGGAAACACCACTTATCACTGCCCGCCAATCAGAGAATGTTCCCCCTATCTCTAGTTGGAGGTTACCTCCGATGCGCTAATAACCTCTGGTGCGGAACCTTTATCAAATGCCTCTGGAAGTCCATGTAGACAACATCCACTGACACTCTCTTATCCACCATGTTAGTGACCGCCTCAAAAATCTCAATTAGATTCGTCAGATATGACCTACCCTTCATTATTCCATCTTTGATTAGGTCAAAATTGTCTGAATGCTCAGTGATTCTACTCACACACAGGCTATAGATGCTAGAGAACCCTCCTCAATTCCCATGCCTTGTGTAAGCTACTGGCATTGGGCAGGATTTTAATATAAGGTGCAGCTACTGTCTATTTTGAAGCCGAACTCAGCAGCCAATTTTCACACAGCAACATCCCATAATCAGCCTTGAAGCGTATCCCAATTTTATGGGGGGGGGGGGGGGGAGAGGGGGGCATTATCGGCCAAGCAGAAAGAAACTCCCTTCTCTTTTTGAGTAGCAACGTGGTAATCTTTAAAGTCCGCAGGTACAGACTTGGTTTAACATCTCATCCAAAGGATGGTGCCTCCGACAATACGGGGTTCCCCCCCACCCCCTCCCAACACAGTGTCAGTCTAGATTATGTGAGCTCAAAGTCCTGACATAGGAGCTTGGACCCATAACCGTGTAGTTGAGAGGCGAGAGCGCTACTGAGTGAGACCAAACCTTGGCCGTGCCGAAGATGGAAGCCGTCTGCAGCTCCTTCTCATCGTCCTCCTTGCGGGGGTGGATAACCAGGGTCACGTGACAGTTGTTAACTGTGGCAAATTTCCTGAAAGTCCCAATCATAAAATCCTGGGCAGAAAACCTGTGGCCAGGAAGTGAACAAGTAAGAATGAGCCAGAGTGAGTGAGAGAGTGAGTAGGAGAGCGAGTGAGAGCGCGCGAGCAAGTGAAAGAACGCAAGTGTGGGGGAAAAGATTGAGATTAGGTTATGCGTCTCACGCAGAGTGAAACAGTAGTTCACACCTGATCGACACATGTCTGTGGTGTAATATTCTGTGATTTTATGGAATCAGAGATTAAGGAAGAAAGAGAGAGATGTCTCAGTCAGACTCGAGGGGATAGTCAATAAAAAGGTTCCATTACTTGTCCACAGAGAGGTACTCCTGTCCCATCATAAACTGCAGGTTGTCTATAACAATGTGGCTGATATCATACATGTACACAGCGTGCTGCATTGTGTCCATCACAGTTCTGCAGAGAGAGAGAGAGAGAGGTGGAGGTGGAGGGGAGAGAAGAGAGGGGGGAAGAAGAGAGGAGATTAGGGGAGAGAGAAGGGACGAGGGGGGAAAAAGATAGAGGAAAGAGAGTAAACAGAGAAGAGCCAGAAAGAGGGGGAATGAGAAATGGGAGGGAGAGAGAGATCAGGAACTTCACATTTAAATCTGAAACAAATCTAAACGCTAAAAGTTGTCCAGTGAGGAACAATTCATTTAATCCTGGGAGGATGGGTATTAAATCGGGGTAAGATCAAATGGGCCAAATGGGTGCTTTCACTGGAGGGGAGGCAGTGAGTTCGGAGAGAGAGATCGTGGGGTTGAGCGGGAGGAATTGGCGAGAGGTGAGAGTCAGCGAGAGATCAGGGGGTCAGCTGGAAGATCCAGCAGGAGGTGGGGGATGGAGAGGGCGAGGTAGCTACAGAGAAACTATTTCCTCTGGTGGGGGAATCCAGAACAAGGGGGCATAATCTTAAAATTAGAGCTAAATCATTTAAGAGTGAAATCTTAAAGGCTGCGGATCCTGGATCCATTCACATTGGCAAGACTGAGGTGGATAGATATTTATTAGTTCAGGGTATCAAAGGAAATGGAGCAAAGACACGTATTGTGTGTTGAGGTACACATCAGCCATGAGCTAATAGGCTCGAGGGACTGAATGGCCGACTCCTGTTCCTATGAGATGGGTGGGAAGGTTGGCCAGAGGTCATGGGGATGGGGGGGGGGGGGGGGGGGGGGTGGGAGGATGAAGTTGTAGTCTTGAAGAGGTGACCTGGTGATTTAAGAATCCTGCAGATAAAATGCAAGAGCGAGTGAGATTTACTTGATGTTCTGGTGACCATGAAAGGTCATGAAGAAGAGGGGTAGGTCTTCGAATCTGTCCGCCCACTCGTCATACTCCTCCAGCTGCTCCTCTAGTCGCTGCCGGGCAAACTGTGTCAGCATGATGCGGGCCAACCTCACGTTATTGATCTCGAAGCTGCCCCACAAGGTATTCACTCCCTGTATGCACAGGTCCAATGTGCACTCGCTGATAAACGTGGTCTTCCCGCTACCTGTGGGACCTGCTCATGAAACACAAAGTCATGGTTGGGAAGGGAATAAACAACAACAACAATAAACACTTCCAAAACTCAATCCGCTCATCGGTCTCTCTTTTATTCCCTGCATTACATTCAAACAGAATTAGACACTGCTGAGCTTCGCCAGAAGGGGGCAATTGGGAAACCAAGCAGACACAGCGTCAACAAACGACTGTGAACCGGTACTACTACTGCTAATAATAATCATTACATTTAATTTTACGCCTTATCACATCTAAAGCACTTCATAGAATATACTGTAAAGTGAATTGACTGTAAATTTTGTGGGTGAAATACGGCAGCACACAGCAGTGTCCCACAAACAGTCGTGCATTATGACTAAATTATTGTTTTTTTAAGGGATTATTACCCCCAGAAAGAGATTCATCAATTGAGCAACAACTGGGCTCTTACTGACCTCTAGATAAACAGAGGCATGTGGAGTAAGGAAGTTTGGCTAAGGTATCGCCCTGCCTAAACCCGGGTGCTCTCGTTTGCCAGACGAGCACAGGACTCCTTGAACCATGTCATGGTTGGGAAGGAAGTGGTTAAAAAACACCCTCCCAGAAAAGGCACTATAAAAATGTAATCTTGTTGTTTTTATCCGAAATCGAGGGGATACGTTCAGCCACCTCTGCCCCGCCCACAGCCACCCCCACATCACCTCTCCCTCATGACCCATCCCCCACCCACCCCCCCCATACTCCTTCGACTCTAATAATCTCTCCCTCCTTCCTCACCACGACTATCCGCAAACTCAAACCCACCACCTGCTCCCTCGATCCCATCCCCACCTCTCTCCTCATCTCCCAGCCCCTCTCCTGACCGACGTCATCAACCTCTCCTTGTCAACCGGTTCAGTTCCCACTAAAAACAGCTGTCATCACCCTGATCTTGAAAAAAACCTTCCCTGGACCCATCCCTTCTCTCCAGCTACCGCCCCATCTCTAACCTCCCATTCCTCTCCAAGGTCCTGGAACGAGTCATGGCGTCCCAGCTCCACTCCTTTCTTTCTCGCCATTCCCTCTTTGAACCTCTCCTTTGAAGCCCACAGCACAGAAATAGCCCTGGTCAGTCACTAGTGACATTCTGAACATCAGGGCTCCCTCTGCCTCCTTGTCCTCCTCAACCTCTCTGCCGCCTTCGACACTGTCGACCACTTCATCCTCATACACCGCCTCTCCTGTTTACTGAATCTTCATGGACCTGCCCTTGCCTGGTTCAATTCCTATCTCTCTCACCGTCTCCACGTTATTGCCTCTAAGGGTTTCTCCTCCAGCTCCTGCACTGTCACATATGGCGTCCCCCAGGGCTCTGTCCTTGGCCCTCTCCTCTTTAATATCTACATCCTCCCCCTTGGTGACATCATCTGCAAACATGGGGTCAACATCCATTTGTATACAATTGACACCCAACTCTATCTTTCTGCCTCCGCCCTCAACTCCAGGACCACTGCTGTCCTGACAGACTGACTGTTGCACATCAAGTCCTGGATGAGGGCAAACTTCCTACAGTTGAATGTGAACAAGACTGAGGGTCTCCTGATTGGCTCACGGCAGCGCCTCAGCACCTCAGGCTCTGGCACCATCAACCTCCATGGTTGCCCACTACAACTCACCAGCCAGTCAGGAACCGAGGTGTCCTGTTCGACCCTCAACTGTCCTGTCTTCCCCACATTCAAGCCATGACCCGCTCTGCCTTCCCTCACCTTCGTAACATCGCCCGACTCCACCACTACCTCACCCCTCAGGCGCTGAAACTCTTGTTCACGCCTTCATCACCTCCAGTCTCAACTATGCAAACTCCCTGCTTGTCGGCCTTCGCAACTCCTCCCTCCACAGCTGCAGGTAATCCAGAACTCTGCAGCCCGTGTCCTCTCCCACACCAAACTCCGTGACCCCATCTCCCTCATTCTCGACTAACTCCATTGGCTCCCTATCTTCAGAGGATCCAGTTCAAGTTCAGTGTAGTGACTGGTCCTCACGTACAAAGCCTTCCACGGCCTCGCCCCACCCTACCTCTGCGACCTCCCTACCCCCTACCAACTTGCCCGCTCCCTCCGCTCAGCAGGGTCCGGCCTGTTTCACGTCCCCCAACCCACCCGCCCCACCATTGGTGGCAGAGTCTTCAGCCACTCTGCCCCCAACCTCTGGAATTCCATCCCCCAGTCACTCCGCCTCGCCCCCTCCTTAGCCTCCTTCAAGTCCCGCCTCAAGACCCTCCTCTTCGACCATGCCATCGGCCAACCCCCTCCCCCCCCCTTGTATTCTGCAACTACATAGCAACAGAGGAAAGCACACACTGTTCAGAGAGATATTCTATAATCTGCAACGGAATGTATGGCACTTTTTTCTGGATGTCATGGTCCCATGTGGGACAGATAGATAGAGAGACTGAGATAGTGAGCGAGACTGAGACAGCCAGAGAGCAAGACTGGGAGAGAGATAGACTGTGAGAGAGAATATATTATAAAATGTAGTGAATGTGGGTTTTGTGGGAGAGACAGAGAAAGACTGGTAGTGAGAGAGACTGAGAGAAAGAGACTGAGATAGTAAGGGAGAGACTGAGAGAGAGAGGCACACACACACAGAAAGAGACTGGAAGAGGGAGATTGAGGGAGAGACTGAGAGACAGACAGTGAGAAAATATATTAAAGGCGTCTTCCCACTGAGTACTACCAGCTGATTATAATGTCTAAACAAAATATCTGTCTGTGTGTCTGTCTGTGTGTCAATCTACATTCCATACTGGATTCTTTGGTTGCAAGCGAAGCTATAGGTATTAATAATAGGAACCATAGGAACAGGAGTGCACCATTCAGCTACTCGAACCTGTTCCCCGCATTCCATTAGATCATGGCTGTACCTCAACTCCATTGACCTGCCTTTGCTACATACCCTTGCTACCCTGACTTAACATCTAGGTATCTCAAGGTCAGGTTGGGGATGATTGATTACCAGTGAAGATGGTGAGCTCCCCTTTCCGATGGCCCTTGAGGAGCCTGTTGAGGCCAGTGAAGCGTTGCCATTGGACGCCGGCCAGCTGTTCCATGTTGGCCATCTCCCCGAACACATCTTCCCGTAGCTGCCGGAAGGTGATAATAGACTTGTGGCTGGCAGCCACAGCTCCCCTGACGATCTTGACCAGGTTCAGGCCTCGGTCGAGTGCTTCGCGAGGGCTGGGCTGCCCTGAGCCCGGCCGTACCAGATAGCAACGTTTCAGGTTCAGCTTCTTGGCGAAGGCCTTGGATGCTTCCCAGGAGCGGAGGTCGCTACCAAGCCAGAGGACAACCTTGCGGAACTGCTCCAGATAAGGGAGGAGGGCGGGGGGCAAGCAGCTTGTTCCCCTGGGCAGTGCCACGCATGCCAGGCCTGTGCCCTGGCTCACAGCCAAGCAGTCCATCTCTGCGCCCGTCAACACCAGTGATCCGTCCTTCCGTACGGCCTCCAGCAGCCCAAACAAGTTGTGGTAGTTGCTGGGCTTTGGCAGAGTGGTCTCTGTGTACCTAACCCCCTCCCCATGAGGCTCAGCTGTAAGCACCTTTAACCCCTTCATGCCCGCACCTCTGAAGTCGAACCACGGGACGACCAGGCTCTTGGTGGCCCTGAAGCACCTGACGCCAAGCTTGCTCAGAGTTGAGTTGGAAATCTTGGAGATTCCGAACATCCGTTTGACCAGCCGGGCCTCGTCCTCCTCCAGGTGTGAGAAGCCCACAGCTTTGTTCCAGATCTCTCGCACCTCCCGGGCTCGGAGCTCCCTCTCCTCCAACTCCCAGTCGCTCTCAGGAATCTTCAGCAGGACATCAGGCCCTAAGTTATCCCATCCTTCCCTCAGTAGGACCTCCACACAGTCCTGAAAGTCCTCCCAGCTCCCTTCCAGCTGTGTTTCCTTGCATACAAACTGCCCCGTAGTCTTGTCGATGAAGAGGGGGAAGGATCCCTTGGGGGGTGGCTGAGCTGCCTCGAAGACCCTGCCTGCGAACAGGCTGGGGGTATGCAGGCAGCTGTAGCCGTCATTGAAGGGAATGCCCTTTGATTTCAGGTACTGCCTGATCTCCGTCACTGTCACAGGCATCAACTGCACCTCTACTGCCCCCTTCCCACTCCCCTTCGGCTTCGTAGTGGAGCAGGGATTCCTGGACAGTGGGTTGCCCATCCCCAGGGGAAAGGGGTTTTCCCGCCCTCCCCTCCAGGGGTCCCCGCTGTACAGCAGGTGGGACGTCCAACGCAGCGCTCGGCCCGCATTCCGGAATAAGCCAAACATCCCGTCTGCAGAAAGGAAAGGTTTAAAAAAATCACCAGGGTTTATCTATGCTAATAAAGACAAAATGACTGTCTGCTATTTGTCAGTGTATCCGACAATTGACATAAGAGACATGATTTACACCTCATTGGAAAGGTCTTAAATGGGCAATTTTTTGGGTGGGGGGAATCTCCTATCATAGAATCGTAGAATCTATCATTCATAAACTATATTGAAAAAATGCTTTAAGCCTCAAATATGAGGTATGCGTCGTATTCTGAAACTACGTAGCGACAGAGGAAAGTACATCATTCAGAGAGCTACATCTATATTCTGCATTAAATGTATGCACTTTTTTCTAGTTATCACGGTAGCTGGGGTCCTCTCATGTGTGACAGGCAGAAAGAGAGACTGAGATAGTGAGAGAGACTGAGAGAATATATTATAAAGTGCAGTGACTTTGTGTTTTGGAGGGAGAGGCAGAAAAAGACTGAGAGTGACTGAGATAGTGAGAGCGCGACAGAGAGAGACCGAGAGAGAGAGACTGGGAGGGAGACTGAGAGAGAGAGAGAGAGAGAGACTGGGAGAGAGAGAGAGAAAAACACTGAGAGAGAGAGTGAGGGGGGGGGGGGGGGGGGGGGAGGCTGGGCGAGAGACAGAGAGACTGAGAGATTGTGAGTGAAAATATATTAAAGGAGTCCTCGCAGCTGAGTATAATGTCTAAACCAATGTGTTACTAAGCCAATCCAGAACCTTGACATCTTGTTTGACCCTCCACTATCCTTTCTACCCCTCATCTGTGCCATGACCCGCTCTGCCTTCCCCACCTCCGCAACCTCGCCCGGTTCTGCCACTGTCTCACCCCGCAGGCCACCAAAACATTCATACACGCTTTCATTATACCGAGGCTCGACTATGCAAACTCACTGCTTGTTGGCCTCCCCAACTCCTCCCTCCACAGGCTGCAGATCATCCAGAACTAACTCTGCAGCCCGTGTCCTCTCCCGCACCGGGCTCCGTGACCCGATCAGCCCCATCCTCACCCGACTCCACTCCCATCACACAGAGGATACAGTTCAACATCCCGGTCCTCACCTTCAAAGCCCTCCATGGCCTTGCTCCCCCATAACTATGCCACCTCCTAAACCCTACCATCTTGCTCGCTCCCTCCGCTCAGTGGGCTCCGGCCTGCTTCACGTCCCCCGCCTTGCTCGCGCCACTATTGGCGGGCGGGCCTTCCACCACTCTGCCCCCACCCTCTGGAACTCCATCCTGCAGTCCCTCCGGCCTCCTCAACCCTCCCTCGCCAACTTCAAGACCCATCTCAAGATCCTCCTCTCCAACTGTGCTTTCGATCATCCTGCTTTCCCTGACCTCCACCCTCCACCGACCGTGAGCCTCAGCTCGGGTCCGAAACTCTGTCCAGTGCCTTGGGACGTCCTCATGACATGAAAGGTGCTTTACAAATGTAATTTTGTTGTTGATGTCTGTCTGTGTGTCAATCTACATTCCATATTGGATCTTTTGGTTGTAAGCGAAGCTGCAACGGGTACAGTTAGTTATTAATGACAACATTAATAATGTTGTATTTGATACCGCGCCTTATCACATCACAGAGATGTCTGAAAGCGCTTCACAGGATACTGTAGAGAATTGACTATATATTTTATGGGAAAAATGCAGCAGCGAATTGCACATAACAGCGTCCCACAAACAGTCATGGATTGAGTGACATTTATTTGTGGAGGGAGGGTGTTGTCGGCCAGGATATTGGGAGAAACTCCCTTAATATTAATGGCAAGCATTAAAACCTACAAAACACAATACATTTACATTTACGCTGCGCTTTCATATCATCTCAAAGTAGTTAAACAGTCACTACACTTTACAGTAACGTCCGGGAGACTTCATGCGACTTAAATGACACAGTATCAAACGCAAGGATTATTATTAAAATAAACATCTGAGATCCCACTGTGATTCCCATTCCCGCCCCCCGCCCCGCAGCCCCCCGCCCCGCAGCCCCGCAGCCCCGCAACCCCGCAGCCCCGCAGCCCCCCGCCCCGCAGCCCGCAGCCCCCCGCCCCGCAGCCCCGCAACCCCGCAGCCCCGCTGCCCCGCAGCCCCGCTGCCCCGCAGCCCCCGCCCCACAGCCCCGCAGCCCCCCGCCCCGCAACCCCGCAGCCCCGCAGCCCCCGCCCCACAGCCCCGCAGCCCCCGCCCCACAGCCCCGCAGCCCCCCCCCCAGCCCCGCAGCCCCGCAGCCCCCAGCCCCGCAGCCCCCGCCCCGCAGCCCCGCAGCCCCCCGCCCCACAGCCCCGCAGCCCCCCGCCCCGCAGCCCCGCAGCCCCCCGCCCCGCAGCCCCCCGCCCCACAGCCCCGCAGCCCCCCGCCCCGCAGCCCCCGCCCCGCAGCCCCCCGCCCCACAGCCCGCAGCCCCCGCCCCACAGCCCCGCAGCCCCCCGCCCCGCAGCCCCCGCCCCGCAGCCCCCGCCCGCAACCCCGCAGCCCCCCGCCTCGCAGCCCCGCGCAACCCCACAACCCCCCGCCCCACAGCCCCCCGCCCCGCAGCCCCCCGCCCCGCAGCCCCGCAGCCCCCGCCCCGCAGCCCCCGCCCCCCCACCCCCGCCCGCCCCCCGCCCGCAGCCCCCGCCCGCAGCCCGCAGCCCCCCCCGCGCCCCGCCCCCCCCCCCCCGGCCCTGCCCCCCCCGGCCCGCAGCCCCCCGCCCCGCAGCCCCGCAGCCCCCCCCCCCCCGGCCCTGCCCCCCAGCCCCGGCTGATGTTTTGGCGGCCCGCGGGCCGCAATGACGGCGCGCAGCGATGGGCGGGAATGGAACGCTGGAGCGCACCCGCGGCCCCGCCCCCCGTGACCTGCAGCGCGAGACCCACCGGACACTCAGGCCATGGCTCCGGGTTTGCGGTCTCCTCTCCCGCGCGCGGTGCAACGCACAGACATGACGGCCGCGGGGCCGCGCGCCGCTGACGGACTGAGTGCCACGCGGACCGGTTTGAGGGACGGACGCAAACCCGGAGCAGTTTATGGGCCGGAAGTGCGGCCCCGCGGGCGGAAGTCATGACCTCGCGGGGGACTCCGAGCCGCTTCCTTCGCTCTGTCCTTCACAACGGCCTCGGCCGCTACTTGTGTCAACTCAAGAGGCTGAGCCTCGTGTTCAGCCACCGCGGGCCCGGCAGCAGGGCCGTCAGGTGAGGGAGGGGGGAGGCGGAGCTGACCTGCTGACAGGCCCTGGGTACCCCATGTGGGAACAGAGCCCCCCCTGTGCCTGTGCCTGTGCGGTCTCTGAGCCGGGAGGGGCCGCAGTGTCCCAGGGCACTCACTGCTGATGGCAGCACAGCCCGGCCCGGCCCGGCCCATCAGCAGGACCTGGGGACAGGGAATCCTCCCCCTCAGCTCCTGGTCACCCTGCAGCCAAAGCCCTAATGGGGAGGGTGGTGTTAGCGGGACAAGCAGTGGGAACGCTTGCTGGACAGAGATATCAATGGCAATTTGTGTGGGTTTAGCTGGTGAGACGCCACCAGTTACCCCAACGCACGCTCTGGGCTCTTACCGACCTGCGCCTAATACTCTCTGGAATTAGGTAAACAAAAGGATGTGTCCCTCCAGGAAGAGAGAGAGAGAGTGCATTCCATTCCAACAATCTCTCTCTGGGATTTCTATGTGGGTGGGAGGCCCGGAAACCTCAGCTTGGTTTGGTTCTGGAACGAGGTAGGCAGGAGCCCCTGATCTTAAGCAGAGTGATGGGTTTCTCCATGTGGGAGAAACATGCAGAAGTGCTTGATTGACCAAAAAGAACTACAGAAGTGGGGGGGGGAATGGGGGAGGCGATTGCTTTGCTCAGCAGCACAGGCAGGAATAGGGGAAACAGGTGTCACTTTGGGGGAAGCAAAAAAAAGACTTAAGATTTGTGTTTTAGATAGAGTCAGATTTAATGATAATAATAATAATAATTTAAAATTGAGTTGAGGTTGTGGCTTGACCTTCAGACTCGGAGACAACAGCCCTAACGACTGAGGCAAACTAACACTTGAGCCTACACACACAGCATATTTAATGTGAACGTTGCGTTTGTTCCATCAGAGAGTACATCGAGGAAGAAGTGGTGGATTTTGCCAAACAGAATCCCAGCATTGTGGTATATGTTACCCCACTGAAGGACGGAACCCCTAAAGTAGTTGCAGAATACTGTGAGTATCGCAGGCAGCAGCAGACCCCTCCTCAAAAACCCACCCTCGATCCCTCTAATCTCTCACACTACCGTCCTATCTTTCCTTTCCAAAGTCCTGGAAAGCATTGTTGCAGGTCAACTTCGGTCACACCTTTCCCCGGACCTCTATTTCATCTCGGCAAATGGTTACTTCTCCCACCCCTGGCCAGTCATCTGTGGGGTATCCCAGGGCTCCACCTTGGCCCTCTTCTTTTCCTTATCTATATGCTCCCTCTGGGCAATGTCATCTGCAGACACGGAGTAATCTTCCACATGTATGCGGATGACTGGGCCCATGACAGACATCAGGGCCTGGATAAACTTCCTGCAGCTGAATGGAGACAAGATGGAAGCCATACTCCTTGTCTCCCGTCAATGTCTTCACTCCTGTGGATCTGAACTGCTCAACCTTCTTGGGCTCTCCCTCAGACTCACCAAACCAGTGCGTAACCTAGGTGTCTGGTTCGACCCCCAACTGTCCTTCCTCCCCCACATCCAGTCCCTGACCAGGACCACCTTCTTCCACCTCCGCCACATTGCCCGCCTCCAACCGTACCTTACCCCGAATGCAGCCAAAACTCTCGTGCATGCGTTTGTCACCTCCTGCCTGGATTATAGTAACGCACTCCTCGCTGGTCTCCCCAGCTCCACTACTCAAAAGATCAGCCGCCCACATATTTACCCCGACCAAACTCCGTCCCCATATCTCATTAGTTCTGCCCCAGGCTCCACTGGCTCCTATCACCGAATGCATCGATAACAGCAACAACAACCTGGATTTATATAGCGCTCTCCACGCCAGACGGCGTCTCAGAGCGCTTCACAGTAACGGATCCCGGGGCCGAGCCAGGGGGAAGGGGAGAAGCCAGGAGGAGGGGGAGAACCCAAGGAGAGGGGGAGGAGCCGGGGGAGGGGGAGGAACCAGGGGGTGGGGAGAAGGGTGACCAAAGGCGCGGTCGAAGAGAAAGGTCTTCAGCAGAGACCTGAAAATAGGAAGAGAAGGATCGACATCAAGATCCTCACACTTGTGTTCAAATCCCTTTACTCCCTGGCACCTCCCTACATCTCCGACCCCCTCACTCCCCAACCACCACCCGGTGCCTCCGCTTGACTGGCACCGGTTCCTGCTTGTCCCTCGCACCCTCCGCCTCACCATCGGAGGTCGTGCTTTCAGCCACTGCGCTCCGAAAAGTCACGGAAACACACTCCCTCAATCCCTCCGCCTTGCCCCTCTCTTCCCTTTTTCAAGTTCCACCTGAAAACCTCCTCTTCAACTTTGCTTACGACCACCCCTCGCCCCCCACCGTCCGGCTCGGAGTCAGGCTCCACCACTGTTAAGTGATCTGAGTAGAGCACGTGAGGAGGGCGTTATATAGTTGCAAGTTGTTGTGGTGGTGGTGAGTCTAGCTGGAGGTCACGTCTAAGAAAAACAACAACAAATTACATTTGTATAGCGCCTTTCACGTGGGGTAGATGTCTAAAGGTGCTGGAGGAAATTTGGATAGGACAGAAACAGGGCAGTTTCCCCAACTGTATTGATAATAGCAATCCTTACAGCACCTTATCACATCTTCTAGACGTCTCAAAGTGCTTCACAGAATGTACGTGAATATATAATTCTTTCAAATTAAAATAATAAATTGGTCACATCAAACAATGACTGTTTGTGGGACGCTGCTGTGCGCAATTGGTTGCCGCATTTCGCCCACAAAATATACAGTCAATTCACTTAACAGTGTATCTTGTGAAGTGCTTTGAAACGTCTCAACAACTGCTATACAGGATTGATATAAGAGAACATAAAGGATCTGAGGGATACCACAACTGATCTGATCACACATTCCATGACTGTTTTTGGGACACTGCTGTACGCAATTGGCTTCTTGTTTCACCGACAAAATATACATTCACTTTGCAGTATATTCTGTGAAGCGCTTTGAGACGTCTCAAAGAAGTGATAGGGCGCATTATCAAATGCAAGGATTATTATTGTTATATGTTGTTTTTGAAGGGATTATTATCACCGGAAAAGCGATCTGACAGTCGACTAATACGCAGGTTCTTACTTATTGCTGGGTAAACAGGCGTGTAGAGTGAGGAAACTTGCCCAACATTTAGCCCTGCCGGAATCATAGAATTGTACAGCAGAGAAGGAGGCCATTCGGCCCATCGATTCTGTGCCAACTTTTTTGAAAAGAGCTTCCAAATCATCCCCACTCCCCGCTCTCTCCCCATCGCCCTGCAAACTTGTCCTCCCCAAATAATTATCTACTCTCTTAAAAATTGTTATCGAATCGGCTTCCACCAGGCAATGCATTCCAGATCCCAACAACTCGTTGTGAAAATATTTCTCCTCACCTCCCCTCTGTTTCTTTTAACAGCTATTTTAAATCGGTGTCCTGGGGTTACCGAACCCACCCGCCAGTGGGAATAATTTCTCCTTGTTCACCCTATCGAGTCACTTTATAATTTTGAAAACGTCTATTTTGTCTCACCTTAACTTACTCTGCTCCAAGGAGAATAATCCTCGCTTCTCGAGCCTCTCCTGATAACTGAAGCCCCTCATTCCTGGTACCATCCTGGTCAATCTCCTTTGCACCCTCTCCAATGCCTCTCCAGGTCTCTCTGTCCCTTCACCCCCTTTAAGATTGTACCATCAGCTTTTATTGCCTCTCCTCATTCTTCCTCACAAAATGCATCACTTTGCAATTCTCTACATTAAACTTCATCTGCCCCGTGTCTGCCCGTGTTACCAGTCTTTCTACGTCCATTTGCAGTCTGCTACTATCCTCCTCACTGTTTACTAGTTTTCCCAGTGTAGTATCATCTGCAAACTTGAAAACTCTACTCCCTATACCCAAGTCCAGGTCATTTATATAGATCAAAAAGAGCAGTGGTACTGACCCCTGGGGAACACCACTGCAACTCCCCTCCAGTCAGAAAAACTGACTGTCCTTTATTAACCCATATTTTTCTAAGTGAAAATTTATTTTGTCCTGCATTACAGTCTCTAGAAATATATCCCCACTACTGACGTTAGGCTGGCTGGCCTGTAGTTCCCGGGTTTATGGAGAGTAACATTTACAACCCTGCAGTCCTCTGGCACCACTCCAGTGTCCAAGGAGGATTGAAAGATTGTGGCCAGAGATTTCCATTTCCACCCTTGCCTCCCTCAGTAATCTAGGATGAATCTCGTCTGGACCGGGTGATTTATCTACTTTGAGCACTGTCAACATTTTTAGTACCTCCTTTCGGTTTATTCTTATCCAATTTCTCTACCCTCTCCTCCGATATTGGCATTGGCTGCATCCTCTTGTTTTGCGAAACAGATGCAAAGTGCTCATTCAGTACGTCAGCCTCCACAGGAAGATTTCCTCTCTGTCCCTAATTGGACCCACTCTACCTTTGACTAACCTTTTATTCTTTATATGCTTATAAAATATCTTAGGGTTCCCTTTTATGTTATACGATATGATATGAGAAAAGATGAGAAATCTCATACAGATTATGAGAAATCTCATCGGATTATTTTCCACCAAATAGAAGGGAATGTTTTCTGGTTACCTTTTGACGGGTGCAATGTACCTTCTAGCCACTAAGTGATGCCAAAGCTCCATTTATCCTCGTATCAAAGTGGCCAACCTTCATGATCAAAATGCTCTCCATTTCTCCCCACTACCCCCCTTTCTCTCTTCCCCTCACAAAGGAATGGGTTAATCAGTGCCTTCTGGAGAAAATGGGTAAGAGTGGAACATGTAACCTTACTCTAATTTTTATTTTTTAGAAAAACACTTTTAACGCTTCAAAAGCATGAGAAAAATGCATAAATTTTCACTGAACTGATTATTTTTAAAATATAAATTTTGTCCAATTAACATGTTAAGTGGTAATGGAATAAATCTGAATACATTTAACACAGGAGCAAATTACTTCCCCAGATGCTATGAAGCAAACAGTGGGTGCTATAAAACTGCATCCAAAGCTACAGGTCACAAACACTGGAGGGGGAAGTCGCCCCAACACAGTGGATGGACATGACTTGAGGAGGGGAGTATGGAGGTGGAGAAAATTTTTGAAGGGAAACTGGAAGGTGGTGGTTTTCGAATGTCTGGGGGCCTTTATCAATGCACTTTACGATAAATTCTGTGAAGCAATTTAAGACGTCTCAACAATGTGATGAGGTGCTGTATCAAATGCACGGATTATTTTTATGATTTTGAGACCATGGAACATCCTCCTGACATGAAAGGCGCTATATAAACAAATCTATATTTCACCTATCAAATTTAATCTTTCTCATGCCCTCTCTGATTGCAGTGAATGGCGCTGTGAGAGAGGAACCTCTGAACAAGAAGAGTGTTGAGGAGATAAAGCAGCTGGTCAGGAAGCTGTCCAGTCAGTCAGGCCTGGACGTGATCCGCATCCGAAAACCTTTCCACACGGACAACCCGAGCATCCAAGGCCAATGGCACCCATTCATCAATAAGCCCAGTACCCTGAACATTCAGGATTTCAGGACAAGAGACTGGAGAGTGGCTCGTGACGGGAACCCACCAAAACCCTCTGTATTGTTGACACAATCTCACCTCTGTTTCAATAATAAATTATAAAGAAAAAGTGTGCAGCATTTCATTCTTACTGAAATAATAATGATCTGGGAAGAGTCTGAAAGATGTTATCAGGTCTTGTCTGACAGCATGAAGTCGCCAGAGATTCGGATGGAGACGACCAAATCGGTGGTGTAATAATACAAGGTTTATTAAGTAATGCAAACAACTTATTTTTAAAACAGACCATAGGTACAGTAGAAGTGATATCAATTCCACTGGGAAGTGCGCTGACACTACACAACTATTTCAAAGTTACATCTTTTAAGTGTTTCTAACTGTGCCTTCCCTTGCACAGAGAGTCCCCACCCATCGCAGGCTGCTTTGCAGAGAGATATATGGACAACTTCTAGTCAGCCTTTCACAGCCTGCTTGTTTCTTAGTCTTGAGCTAGGTAGGTATCTGAGGCTGCAGCCTTTTCTTCCTGAGGTCCATTGTCCATTGCTCATTATCTCAAAAGAGTGAACATCTTCCCAGGAAAATATGAAATGTAATTAGAAGCTAACCTCAATCCATCCAGCAAAGCTACTTTCTCACCCCTGCTAAGCTAGTCCTTAAATCAAACAAACCTTACTAAAGAATTATAGGAAGGTTATATTCTACACATATATAAAGATTAATTAAAAGCCTTAAAAAACATTAAACATTACAAATATAATCTTACAAAGTTGACCTGTTGAAGGTTGGAAATCTAATTACTAATAGCTCATCCTTCATTGTGCTCCTGGGCCCCCACAGACCCACCATCAACAACAACAACAAGATTCCATTTATAAAGCGCCTTTCACGTCAGGAGGACGTCCCATGTCACAGTGACCAGAGCTTCATGCAGTCTATTAGATAATGAAAGGAATTGACAATGGTTGACAGATCCAAAACAAAGAGATGTAAACTTAGAGCACAAGCTGGAACAATTAGAAGCGCAATCAAACAACGGTTCTTCAATTGGTTGGGTTTCCTGATGTGAAGGTGTTGATTCTAGGATGTCTTGTACTTCTAAGGAAGTAACTGAAACCTGGAAAGAATTCCGGTTTGGGAATAATGTGGAAATAATGATGTCTGTCATTAACATTAAACTATAATTTGGTTGAATTTTATATGTCATGGGAAGGCTTGTATGAAATGCAAGGATTATTATTAATAATAATAAACTGCTGCTGTTGTTCATGCAGCTCCTCCATTGAAGCTGTGTTTCCTTATCCCAATTACCAACAAAACACTCCACTTTTCAGTATATCCTGTGAGGTGCTTTGAGATGTCTCAAAGACATGGTATCAAATGCAAGAATTATTATTATTATAGTTACCTGATAGATTGCCTGATCTGTAGAATTCTAGACTTTCCATTTCCTTGGCCACACTTCCCATCTCTACGCGTGAGATAGTTTCTTTAAATATGCCCTTCTTTCGTCAAACAGAACTCCGGGTTGTGTTTTGCGGCCTTGTCTAGTTATCATTGGCTGGTGATACAGTAGTACAGAACAGTTGTGGACCGCAGAACTGAACTCTCTTTCTGAGCTAAGGAGACCCCAATGGAATGTATCTGCGTCTGCACTAAACTTCTGCTTATCACGTACCAAATGCACACAAGAATGCACACCAGCAAGCTGTGCATAGACTCCTACACCTTGCTAAGTACGGGTTATAACAAACGATCATTTTTGAACCAGTTTTGCTCAGTCTTTTGCCTCTGAGTCAGACTCAAGCCCTGACATTGGGCACTCTGAGCTCACATTGTCAGAGCATAATTGGTCATTTAACCATATGGCTCTTTATGGAACTTTTACTGGCAGATGTGGCTGCCACACTTGTCTACTAAAATACACAACTCAGGCTTCAATTGTTTACCCCCCGCAAACATTACCCCATAATGAAACTATGGTGCAACATGGCGTTAGCACTAGTAGTCAAGCATGATTTACACAATAGTGTTAAGATTGAGTAAACGTTGAGCTAAAAAAGCTACAGATCCAAAAAACTACCAGCTCAGCATTTACCTTTGTCATGGGATCAATACCACCAGCCCTCCATGGAGCGGATTCAAAACAACTGTGTCAAATGTGTGTCTTTCGGTGTCAGGCACTGGCCTGAAGCTCAAGAGCCAAGCATACGTGACCATTTCAGCACTTAACTGAACTTCGTTTTAATCACTTAAACCCTTACAAATCCATCCAGTGCTCTGACATTCCAGCTTCAATTCAGGAGGGAGTTGGGAGTGGGGTAGGTGGGGTGCATGGACAGAGCTGGAAGGAAGGTAAGATTCAAGGAACTTGGCTAACAGTTCGTTCACAGCTGATGCTCCAGTACAGTTGCAGGGGAGAGCTACATTATCTGAGGTGCCGTCCTTTGTATGAGATATTAAAATGGAAACCAGTTCTTTTAAAAGCTGAGTGAGAGACAGTTTATTTTAACAATTTTCATTTTTAAATTCTATTTTTTTTACCCCTTGAAATGACTAAATAGTTAGCAATGGCTTGTTATTGTGGTGCTGGAATGCAGATATAACCAGTCACTCACTTTGTGGCTGTTTGCAGGATGTCTCACTAAGTGCAAATTGAATGCTGGGTCCATCTGCAAAATACACAGTCACTACATTTTACAGCAACATCCCATGAAGTCCTTTGAGACTTCCTTCTGATATGAACAATGATGCGTCATTATTAAATAAATGATAATAATGAATCATTATTGTTATTACAGGCTTGAAACTTCACCATCTCCAGCTCAGAAAAATGGTCTCACAGTCAAAGACTGGAATTTCCTGGTTAATATTCCAATCATGAAAAGAGTTTCCGAAGCTCAGTGGTTAGTGCGCTCGGCTCAGGTTTGATTCCAAGGCGAGCCAATACTTCAGATAAGTTTCCTTACTCCACACGCCTCTGTTTACCTAGCAGTAAGTAAGAAAACAGTTGTTAGTCGATTGATGGGTCGCTTTCCAGGGGGTAATAATTCCTTTAAAAAATTATTTTAAAAAATTGGTCACTCAATCCATGACTGCTTGTGGGAGACTGGAATGCAGATATAACCAGTCACTCACTTCGTGGCTGCCGCATTTCACCCACAAAAATTACAGTCAATTCACTTTACAGTAGATGTGTCAACAACATGACAAGGCGCTATATCAAAATGCAAGGATTATTATTATTATTTATACTCCTTTAACTGAGAAAACCTCCAAAAAACATAACTGCCAGCGTTTATTTCACCAGGTGAATGGCATAGTGGTTTAATGCAAGTAAAGCAAAAGAAAGAGGAAGATTATAAATGTACAAGAAACATTATATTCCAGGCTCTGGAATGGCCTAGTCACTGTATAAAAGCAGGAGCTGGGTAAGAAGCGAAGCAGAATGTGCACACGATCAGTTGAGAGTCTATAAATCACTACAAATAGCCTTTGCAAACACCTTTAACAGGGAAGGGTGTCAGAGCTGGACAAACAGCAGGGAGTTTAACAAAAAACAGAGAATTAGCAAATGGCACGTTGTAATGTTAGCTGGTTCAACCGCAGCAGTTACCCACAAGGCATTGAAGCCTTGCCACTTATATCAATTTAACCAATTTAAAATAGCTGTGAAAAGAAACAGAGGGGAGGTGAGGAGCAATGTGTTCACACAGCGAGTTGTTGGGATCCGGAATGTATTGCCTGAAAGTCTGGTGGAAGCCGATTTGATTACAAGTTTTAAGAGAGAAACAGATACTTATTTGGGGAGGATAAGTTTGCAGAGCTATGGGGAGAGAGTGGGGGAGTGGGGTTGATCAGGGCTATGGGGAGAAAGCGGGGGAGTGGGGTTGATCAGGGCTGCGGGAGAAAGCGGGGGAGTGGGGTTGATCAGGGCTACGGGGGGAGAGTGGGGGAGTGGGGTTGATCAGGGCTATGGGGAGAGCGCGGGGGAGTGCGGTTGATTAGGCCTATTGGGAGAGAGCGGGGGAGTGGGGTTGATCAGGGCTATGGGGAGAAAGCGGGGAGTGGGGTTGATCAGGGCTGTGGGAGAGAGTGGGGAGTGGGGTTGATCAGGGCTATGGGGAGAGAGTAGGGAGTGCGGTTGATCAGGGCTATGGGGAGAGCGCGGAGGAGTGGGGTTGATCAGGGCTATGGGGAGAGAGCGGGGGAGTTGGGTTGATTTGGAAGCTCTTTTCAAAGAACCGGCACAGCCTTTAAATCAAACATCAAAGATGGGCCAAATGGCCTCCTTCTATGCTGTATAATTCTATGATTCTATGAGCTTGTACTTTACACCTACTGGATTAGGTTAAACAGGAGAATCTGAAGCAAAGATTATTTTTATTATTCCTAACTTTTAGTGAAAATGCACAGAACTCTAATTCCCGCGAGCTGGTGTTAATTAAGAAATTCGTTAATAAATTGCGCAAAAAATTTACTCCCACGAGCTGTCAGGCTCACTGGCTCCTGCGATGCCAAAGGAGAGTTACACATCTCCAGATTACCTTTCCTCCATAAAAGGAATGTGGGGAACAAAAAACAGAGGATCAGTTAGATTGGGGTGACCTCTGTTCTCTGGGATGATAAGGGCAGACCTTGCACATGATGTGGAAACTGAAAGCAGTGAGCTGGAACAGTGTGATTCATACCTGACCACTCCCTTCGCTCAGTTGGCTCCGGCCTGCTCCATGTTCCCCACCCGGCCCTCCCCACCATCGGTGGGCGGGCCTTTCAGCGTCTCTGCCCCACCCTTTGGATCCATCCCACAGTCTCTTCTCCTCTCCCCCTCCCTTGCCTCCTTCAAGGCCCATCTTAAGACCCAATTGTGCCTTCGGTCACTCTCCTACCCCCACCTTCCTTGCCCTCCACCTCTGCAACAACAAATCACATTTGTATAGTGCCTTTCACATTAGGAGGACTTCCGAAGACACTAGACAGTCAGGAATCCTCACCCAAGCTGGTGGTTGGGATAAGGAGGAGTGGAGGTAGGGGAGGGGAGGGGTGTGGCGGGCAATGCGGTGGACATGAAGCAGGTCCGTGCTTGCTGAGCGGAGGGAGCGGACAGGTTGGTAGAGGTTTAGGAGGTCAGAGATGTATAGAGGAGCAAGGCCATGGAGGGCTTTGAAGGTGAGGACCAAGATCTTGAACTGTATTCTCTGTATTATGGGGAGGCTGTGGGGTCGGGCGAGAATGGTGTGATGGGGTTGTGGAGTTTGTTGTGGGAGAGGACACGGCTGCAGAGTTCTGGATGATGCAGCCTGTGGTGGGAGGAGTTGGGGAGTCTGACAAGCAGGGAGTTAAGGCGGGTTTTGATAATTCATATGAGGGTCTAGGCGGCCTGCAGTGTGATCCAACCCCCAACTCAGGTCAATCCCTGATTGTTCAGCACCTTAGGATGTCCTCCTGACATGAAAAGCGCTGTGTAAATGTAATGTGTTGTTGTTCCTCCTCCAAAAGCTACCCCAGCAAGATCAATGATCTGCAGGGACTGCAAGGACAACTTTCGCTGCTCCAGCTGCTCGCGATCAGTGCTCATGTTTCTGTAACTCCCTTCACACTCCTTATTTCTCTGATCTTCTCCTCCTACTCCACCTGCAACTAGGGTTGGACTCTGGTTGGATGAATTCCAGGATGAACATTCCTGTCATAAAGTAAGACAGCATTTATGGCAGCATCGTAAATATTGTAAAGTGCTATAAAGTCCCTATGAGAAACTGTGAAGTCCTGAGAATTGGCTCGGATTTTTCTCCCAGGTTTCTCGCAGCTAATTGCACAATTGTCCAGAAGCTCTCTGTGCAGGTGGACTTTGACATCAATAGTTCCTTCTATCATTGTGTGTGTGTTTGGGAGGTAAAGGCAGAATAACAGTCTTGAACAATCCGGGAGTGCATCCCACATCCAAGCGTTCCAATCCTACACCCTGATCTCTGTAACTCCCTTCCTCGCCCCCTCCATCACAACAACAAATTACATATGTACAGCGCATTTCAGGTCAGGAAGACATCCAAAGGTGCTGGACAGTCAGGGACCCCACCCGAGCTGGTGGTTGGGCTCAGGAGGGGAGAAGGGCGGGTGACCAGAGGCACGGTCGAAGAGGAGAGTCTTGAAGGAGGCAAAGGAAGGGTCGAGGCTGAGGGAGTGTAAGATGGAGTTCCAGAGGGTGGGGGCAGAGAGTTCTGCTCTCTCAATCTCTCTTCAAGTCACATCCCCTCGGCATCTATCCCCTTCACTGTGAAACGCTCCGAGACATTATTGCGCTATTTCAAATGCAAGGATTATTATTATTATAATCTAGCCCCATCTCCAGATTACATCACAAGCACAGCAGATCCCAGTATATCCACTCTATTCATAGTGAACACAGCGCACAGCACACTCCACACACACACAGAAACACACCACACACACACACCACACACACACCACACAGATACAGACACACCACACGCAGACACACCACACAGAAACACACCACTCACACACCACACACACAGAAACACACCACACAGACACACATAGAAACACACACACCACACACGACACACAGAAACACACCACACACACACACCACTCATAAAACACTCCACACACACACACCACAGAAACACACGACACACGACACACAGAAACACACCAAACACAGAAACACTCCACACACACCACACACACACGAAACACACCACACACAGATAACCCCCTCACATACACACCACATAGACACACGCCATACACAGACACACGCCATACACACAGACACACGCCTCACACAGACCCATGTCACACATACAGACACATGCTTCACACAGATACATGCCTCACATACACAGACCACAAAAACATCAAAGACACACACACATACACACACACACACAGACCACATATATATACTCACACACACAGACCAACTACCCATGTGGTTCAGGGTTCCAGCAGAATATTTCCTGGCAAAATAGACTTCTATAGCGTATCACACTGATCAAACCACAAATCACAGAATGGCAGAAGATGCTTTACAAATACTTTACTGTTGCATTTACACCTCTTCCCCCTGATCTGCTCAGTGTTCTGAGACGCTACCCCTCTTGAAGGGCGCTATATAAATATATAAATGCAAGTTGCTGGTGCTGGCCCCTTGTTCTCCTCTCCCCTTGTTTCTTAGCCTCTTATCATTCATTAAGCTGCAAACCTGAAGCTTGGAAGATGGAGAAAAGGAACCACTGTTTCTATAGTTAATCAGAAACCAGCGCTGCTCCTCACCCTTCCTTTTTGGATAGTGGGGATAGTTGGTGGAGGGCAAAGACTGTTAAGTCTGCCTGTTTATATCCCCTCCCTAACCTCTTGACACATGGAGTCCTGTAGCTCAGTGGTTAGAGGACTTGCCTCGCAAGCAGCCTGGGTTTGATTCCCAGGCAGGATAAATGTTAAACAAGTTTCCTTACTCCACACTCTGTTTACCTAGCAGTAGGTAGGAATCCAGTTGGCGGATTGCTTTTCTGATAATTTGTTAAACAAAGTCACTCAATCCACGACTGTTCGTGGGACTCTGCTGTGCACAATTGGCTGCCATGTTTCTCTCACAAAATATACAGTCAATTCACTTTACAGCATATTCTGTGAAGCGCTTTGAGACGTCTCGAAGATGTGAAAGGCTCTACATCAAATGCAAGGATTATTATATTTATTATTATTCCTCATTCCTCTAACCCACACAGTGATCATCTTTCACTGATCTCCTCTGCACGGTCTCCAAAGGCCTTATGTCATAGTGACCAGAACTGCCTGCTGTGCTCTAGATATTCATCACACCAAGGTCTCCCTGCTTATATCCTGACAGAACTTTTTTTTAACGAAAGCAATTTTAATGAAGCAACAACTCCCTGCGTAACAGCTTCATCTATCAAGAGATTTGCAGAGAGAGAAACTGTTTGTTTTAACAGAAAAAGTAGGAGAAAGGGAGAACAAATCTAGGGGAAAATATCTTGTTTTGAAAATATTTGCAAAATGAAATACCATTCGTGCCTTATATTCTGTGATTTTTTCTCCTTTCCTCTAATTCATAAATTAATTTTTAAAAAGTTGCATTCTTGCAGCTGTGGGGATAACAAGGTGAAGCTCAGAATGATGCTCTTCATTGCACTGTGAATTCAGTGGGAATGGGGTGTAGGACTCCGCTGTGCAATGACGGGGTTTTCATGCTAAAATGGCGGCAGCACTTCACTTCCTGCTTTATGTGCGGCAAACAGGAAGTGGCTTTGGTGTTGACCTGGAAGATAGACATTTTTCTTTCGGCGAGAGAACCAAAATGGTTCAAAATGGCAAGATGGACAGCCAAGCGTTTGACCGTGAAACCAGTCACTGCACTTGGCATTTTATGTATCCCAATCACCACACTATAATGTTGCAGTAACAACAGAATTTATGATCCAGGTGGAAATGGAGGCAATTGCCCCTGGGACCTTGGGCGATTCTATACAGGGAACAGGTGGGGAAGGGGTGGGAGGACATTAACTGTTACACCATCCTTTGAGTGCAGTTCGACATCTCTTTTGGGGGTAAGGCTACAGATTTCTTCCGCCAAAAAGGGAGAGAGAGAGAGGGGAACACAACTTATACAGCAATTGGTGCGTTCTTCAGATATCCGGGCTCCAGTAATTTGTTTTCTCTTTTCTTCTCCTCTGAAAGCAAAAAAGAGGAAATAATAATAATAAAAAAAGCATCCGAGGTTCCCTGTTGGAATGGAAATCTTACTGCTCTGTTGCTCTCAGCCCATGTTGAACTAAACGCAGCTGCAGTCTCCCTTCACAGCACTGAACTCAGGAAGTGTTACATAACTGCGAATCATCTCTCTGCTGCCCAGGGAGAGGGATGGGAAGAGAGGCGACACTCCGCTGACATAAATCCTGGAGTCTTGTACTCGCCTCGAGTGAGAGGACCGTGTTCAAATCCCAGACAGTGCAAAACCTTAGGAAAGTTTCACACGCCTCTGTTTACCCAGCAGTAAGTTGGAGCCCGGTTGGTTGTTAGTCGATTGGCGGATCGCTTTCCCTCCCAAAAAATAATAATTTGGTCGCTAATCTACAACTGTTTGGGGGACATTGCTGTGTCCCATGTCAGGCTCCACCACTGTTAAGTGCTCTGAGATGCAACCCTGCATGGAGGGTGCTAAATAAGTGCAAGTTGTTGTTGTTTCTGTGTGCAATTGGCTGCTGCGTTTTGCCCACAAAATATACATTCAATCCACTTTACAGAAAGCGCTTTGAGACGTCTCGAAGACGACATAAGGATTATATGATCAAATGCAAAGATTTTTTTAAGAATTACACATGTGACGATTGATGGATCACAAGAGATGTTCATGTGAAGAAGATCCTTTGGCCCAATTTAATAATAATCCTTGCATCTGTTACAGCACCTTATCATGTCTTCGAGACGTATCAAAGCGTCTTTTTTTATACTGTAAAGTGTTGTGATTGTATATTTTGTGGGAGAAGCACATAGAATGTTTCAGTCAACAAGAGACTGTGGGAGGGGAGAAAATTCCTGCTGTCCCCCTGGGCCGAGCGGCTGTTCAGTGCCTTGTACTTTGTTCCCTTTTTGTAAAAACAATATCAAATGTTGAAACATAATTAAATTAATGGCAAATAAACCTCCCCCCACCCACCCAGCCACCAGCGGGATCCCACCTCCCCAGCGGGACCCCCACACCTCCAGCCACACAGCGTGATTCCCCCACCCCCCCAGCCACGCAGCGGGACCCCCTCCCACCCCCCAGCCACACGGCAGGATCCCCACCCAGCCACACAGCGTGACCTCCACCCCCTCCCCCCAGCCACACAGCGGGACCCCTCCCCCCAGCTACACAGGTCCAGAGCATCTGAAACACAAAGTTCCAAAGCCCACCTGGATTGGCCCCTCCTGGGTGGAGGAGAGGCGGCCCTGGGGGGGGGGGGGGGAGAGGCGGCCCGGCTGCCCTCGCTCTCTCTGTCGCTGCGTGCTACCCCCCTCCTCCATCTGCAAGTCGTGCCTGTGATCACCTCCCCCGCGGATGCTCTGCCCCGAACACCTTTTACAGCCCCAAGTACAACACACAAAGACATGTCATTCCTTTAGCAAAACAACAATTTACTGCTGTTGGATGTTGGAGTTTATTCCAATCAGCACAAACCATCTCTGGATGTCAGCTCTTACCACAAACTGGTTATTCTTGTTGTTCTCCAGTTGCTGCTCTCACCTCACTTCACTCTCTGTAACTTTGGCTTTGATTGGTAATAATGGTAATAATTCTTGCATTTGATAAGCACCTTATCACGTCGTTGAGACATTTCAAAGCGCTTCACTCTATAAAGTCGAATGAATGTGTATTTTGTGCACAGCAGCCCTGCAAACAGTCGTGGATTGAATGTACAATTTTTTTAAGGGATTATTACCCGTAGAAATTGATCCGCTAATTAATTAAGAAGTGGATTCCTCCTTACCAATGGTAAACAGACGCGTGTGGATTAAGGAAACTTGTCTAAGGTTTCACCCTGCCCAGGAATCAAACCTGGGTGCTCTTGCTTTGTGATGTGAGCGCTCTAACCACTGCACAATGAGTATCCACAAATAATTAACAAGTTGCATTCATATTGGTCCCTTCACGTGCAGTAACGTTTCAGAGACGTGTTGTTAGAGCTGCCGCCTTTGGACAAGACGTTAAACCGAGCTGCTGTCTGCCCATTCACATGGACGTTAAAGAACCTGTTATTTAAAATGGTGACTTTGTAATTCTATTACGGCTCCGACGACGAATTTTAAAGCAAGACTGAATTGAGGAAATTGCTACAATTCCCCACAATTACACACACCCTTGAAAATTGCTCTTTTTCTAGCATCTGCCCACTTCACTTTTAAAAGCCCTGATGTTCCAACAACAGTTTTATGACGATGAGTTCCGCATTCCCAAAACCTTTACTTTGAGCACCTCAGGGAGCAACATAGCCTTTGTCTGTAACACACACAGTCTGAGCAGGTCATTCTGCCCGGCCCTATCCCCCCGTGCCACCATCATGGCAAGCTTTGCAATTCGAAACCCCTAACAACAACAGATTGCACACAGTGCCTTTCACATTTTGGAGGATGTCCCAAGGCGCTGGACAATTAGGGGTTTTGCACCCAAGCTGCAGGTTGGGATCAGAGAGGGGTGGAGGGCAAGTGGGGTGGGAGGAGGCCTTGAAGGCACGATCGAAAAGGAATTCTTGAGTTGATCGAAAAGTCTTGAGATGGGTCTTGAAGGAGGTCAGCAAGGGGCCGAGGTGAAGAGGCTCCAAATGGATGGATGGACTTCCAGAGGGCAGAAAGACTGAAGGTCCGACCGCGATAGTGGAGCAGGTCAATGCTTGAAGAGCGGAGGGAGCAGACAGGTTGATGAAGTTTTAATAGGTCCCTCCTTCTAGGCAGCATATAAATGCAAGTTGTTGTTGTTGCTGTATAGACATGTGGAATGAAAGGATTATCATTGACAATTAACTAGATATTCTGTTCCCACTAAAGACTGAACCTATTTCTGTATCTTTCCAGTGCCCTGGCTGGACGTTTTAATCCTTCATTCATCAAGGGAGAAAGCCTTGTGAATATTGAGCCTGTGAGCACACCATCTCTGAACATATTTCATTTTGTTCCTTAATCCAGCAGCACTCAACTAGGATAAAATCTTCTAGACATCTCAAAGCGTTTCACAGAATATGCTGTAAAGTGAATTGACTGTATATTTGTGGGCGAAACGCAGCAGCCAATTGCGCACAGCAGTGTCCCACAAACAGTCATGGATTGAAGCGACCAATTTATTATTGTTTTTTTTCTTGAGGGATTATTATCAGGCGCGTGTGTGGAGTAAGGAAACTTGCCCAAGGTTTCGCCCTGCCAGGAATCAAACCCAGGTCTCTCACATGCAAACCGGAAGCGTTTGGAGAGCTGATTTAGCAGGAGGTAATAGTAACAGCAACCCAATGGTATAGAAACTTATAGAAAATGGTATAGAAAATATTCTAGACACTCTGAAATGAAATACATTAATAATGTAAAACTGGATCCAGGTGTCATTTCAATTCAATCAGAACAACAACTTTTATATAGAGTCCCTCACACAGAGTAGTGTTCTTGAGCGCTCAACAGTGGTAGAGCACGACACCAAGCCAGGTGGCGGTGACCGCAGGCACAGTCGATGAGAAAGGTCTCAGGCGCGACCTGAAGATGGCATAGGAAGGGGCAAGGTGGATGGATAGAGGAAGAGTGTTCCAGAGTTTCAGGGCATAGTGGCTGAAACCGCAGCCACCGAAGGTGAAGGTGGAATGGAGGGAGCGAGGGACAAGCAGGAGGCCAAAGCCAGTTGAGTGGAGGAAGCAGGTAGTGGTTCGGGGGAGTAAGCAGGTCCAAGAGGTAGGAAGGTGCCAGGGCCTGAAGTCATTTGAAAACGAGTGTGAATTGGAGTCGGGAACCAACATATTGCATATTGCTCCTAATAAGTATATAAAAAACACTTTCACATCCTCCCAACTTGAAAGGCGCTATATAAATGTAAATTTGTATTGTATTTATAATAATCATAATAATCCTTGCATTTACACTTGATTTGCATTTGATAATAATCCTCACATATGGTACAGCCAAGACACCAGGAGAAATTCCTTTCTCTTTTTGAATTTAACATCAACCTGAACAGGCAAACCTCAGATAAGGTCCCCCTAACACAAGGCAGCACTCCCCCTAACACAGCACCAGGAGTGGCAGCCTAGACTGAGGTCAAAGTCTGGATGTGTGAATCTCAACTCGATGTGAGCCAACAAGACATTTATAATTTGCATCATTGTAACAGGCAGCTTAACTTGTAAATTTGGTGATATATCAAACAATAGCACAATCTCAGTGGAAACTCCTCAATAATGGATTTTATGACTGATTATGCTAATGGCAAGCTATGTGGTTTTAGCTGGTTAGACTCCAGTAGTTCCCCCAACGCACACTCTTGGGTCCCCAAGCCTTGGCTCTTGCCAACCTGCGCCGAATACTTTCCAGAATTAGGTAAACAGGGGGCATCACTCCAGGGAGAGAGTGCGTATTCCATTCCAACAATCTATCTCTGGGCTTTCCATGTGTTGGTGGGATGCATGGAAACCTCAGTTTGGTTTGGAGTCTCTTAAGCAATGGTGATGGGTTTCCACATGTCAGACACCCAGCTGGGCAAATAAGTAATAAATAATAATAATGCTTGCATTTGATATAGCGCTTTTCACGTCTTCTAGACGTCCCAAAGCGCTTCACAGAATATAAAAACTATTTAAAATATTATACACCTTTACATGGTCCTCTCTTGAGACATGTCCTCTCAAGACTGAAAAACTGATACTTGCTGCAGTGAGGTGGACATTGTAGTGCAGTGGGGTGGGATCCAACCTTTTGGTTGTTGAGGGCCGGATGCCCCTATTTAAGAAATGTCCATTTTAGCAATATTTATGTGTTTTCCTTCCAGAAACATAACATTTACGGGTTATTGCAAGAGTGGGTAGGTCATGATGAAATGGAGAGGGGAGCGGATAAAATTGGACCACCCTGAATATAGTCCATTTTCCTGCCATTATTTGGAGCCTTTCAAAGCATTGTGAGTAAAAATGATACTTTGTGCTAATCTCTGGAATATCCTTTCAGCTCAAACGCTGAACAATTAATTGTCCTGTTAGTGCCAGCAAAACCCTACCAAATAAGCATGGCTTCAATCCTCAATGCCATCTGCTGTCGATCAAAAAAATAATCCTTGCATTTAATCCAGTGCTTTTTGCAACGTAGGATTCTCAAAGCGCTTCACAGGATTCATTGTAAAGTGTAACAACTGGGTACTTTTGTAGGTGAGTGTGGCAGTCAATTCACACACATCACACATACACAGTGATGGAATGATCAATTTTATTTGGGGGATTGTTGGGATTAGACACCAGGAGAGAGAAAGCCCTTCTCTTTTTGAATAGTGCCATGGGATCTCTAACATCCACCTGAACAACCCCCCCAGCACTGTGCTGGAGTGTCAGCCTTAGACTGGGAGTTTTAATCCCTGATGAGGGGTTTAAGCCTACAACCTTCTGAGACAAAACTGCTTCCAGCTGAGCTGGGCTCAACACGTCTTCATATATCAGTCCAGGCAGCAAACTTGAGACATACCAAGCTTTTATTTATACATTATATATTTATATTTCTCACATTTAGTACCACTTCTTTCATTTTGGCCTCCCAAAAAAAATACAACAAGGACATCGGCCCTGCTTACCTGGTGCCGTCAGCTTCAGCTTCACTTCATCTGGTCGGCTTCTGAAAACACGCAGGGACTGGCCATTAAATGTCGGCCTAGTGTTAAAAGGTGCTTGTGGTGGTGGTGTGTGTGGTTCGAACCCCGGTTGGACACAGTCAAAGCACTTCACAGGATGTTACAGTGACTGTGCCCAATGAAGAAGACCAGATGAAGTGAAGCTGAAGCTGACGGCACCAGGTAAGGACCGATGTCCTTGTTGATGTATTTTTTTTCTTGTCACTAAAAATTTGGAGATTCAAAAGCCGGTGAAACCGGGGTTCGAGCTGGAGATTGTGGGATTAGTGAGGCCGGTATCACAGGGCCCCGATGCCATTGCCTCCTCTGCCCTGAAGATGTGGCAATCCCACAACTGGCTGAGGCAGCACTTACCGTCATAGTCATCTTTTCCGCTGTGTTCTCCGCCAGCACTCCGCTGAGTGGCGTGAATCAGTCAGAGGCCAGAGGTCAGGGTCTGATGAGTCATCAATCATTGCTCAACAAAGGTCAATCATGGCCTCCAGCCCTCATGGCCCCTCCACCTCTATCACCACCAGAAGTCTTCTCATTTCAAAGCCCACCTCCTCATGAATTCGGGGGCTCCTGTAATAAGGTCTTGAACTGCCATTAAACTAACAAATGATTTCACTGTTAAAATGGTTTATTTACAAGAGCAATGCACATGGTGGGGGGGTGGAGGGGAGTGCCAGGGCGGGGATGGGGGGAGGGGAAGTGGGGTGAGGGGGAAGAGGGGACGGAATAAAGAGATGGGGAGAAGGGGGTGAGGGGACAAGAGGGGGAGGAGAGGTGGGGAGGGGTATAAGGGGTGGGGAAGAGGGACTTGAGTGAATAGGGGGATTAAGGGAGGAGAAGGGGGGAAGAGGGTGGGTGAGGTGGGAGGGGAGTGAGGTGGGGGAGAGGTGGGGGGTAGGGGGTCTGAGGTGGAGGGAGAAGGGGGAATTTCATTGCTTAAGTACGATTTAATTTTTTTCTGTACAAAAAAATTTGTCCTTGAGGAATCTTTTTTTCCAATGTTACTCAAAACTTCCCACTTCCTCCCCCCATCTCCTTCAACCCCCACCACCACCGCTGTCCATGACGCAGCGATTCCACTAATACTGAGTGAGTGAGTGAGTGAGTTTGAGAGAATAATAATAATAATAATCCTTGCATTTGATATAGCGCTTTTTACGTCTTCTAGACGTCCCAAAGCGCTTCACAGAGTATACTGTAAAGTGAATTGACTGTATTTTTGTGGGCGAACGCGGCAGCCAATTGCACACAGCAATGTCCCACAAACAGTCGTAGATTGAAAATGACCAATTTATTATTGTTTTGGGTTTTGGAGGGATTATTATTAGGCTCTGTGTGGAGTAAGGAAACTTGCCCAAGGTTTCGCCCTCTGCCTGGAATTGAACTCAGGTCTCTCACTTGCAAAGCGAGTGCTCTAACCACTGAGCTACAGGACTCCTCAATGTGTGAGAGAGAGAGAGAAAGAGAGAGAGGTAGATAGATACGTTTCCGAGTCTGGCTGGGAGTGGACAAGGCTCCCATTTTGTGCTCAGACCGAACTCTCATCCGGTTTCTCCCCCAACTGAGTGTGTTTCCTCTTCTCCAGCTTCCTGCTCAGCTCTTCAGTGAAGGAGTGGTAATGGGGGGATGCCTGCCCCTTGCTGGCCTGCCTCAGGAGCAAGTAGCTGTTGCCGTTCATCTTCCTCAGTACGTGGGGAAGTCCAGGGAGCCCGTTGGGGGTGTCAACCATTTCGGGGGGCAGTGGGGGAGGGGGCGGGGGAGGGGGCAGCTCCAAGTCGGCAGTCCTGTTGTTGTGGAGCGAGTTGGTGCTGGGGGCCTGGCCGGGGATGATCTTCAGGAAGCCCACCTGGTGGTCCTCTTCGCCAGACCCTCCCTCGCTCCTGGGCCCACAACTCCCGGATACGTTCTGCAGCTCGATGAGGGACGGACGGCACAGTTGCACCTGGTACTTGCCTCTCTTGGACGGGGAGCAGACCAGGTAGATAGCAAGGATGGATGTTACTACGGCAACTGACCCCAGGAAGACGATGATGGTCAGGTACAGGAACTCTCTGCCCGAGGAGATCTGAGCCAGGTGTGACGGAGGGACCTCAGGCTGAGAGCTTTCCACCACACTGACCATGTAGAGAACCACCAAATACTCCAGCCCATTCTCCTCGGCATAGCAGCTGTACTCCCCGCTGTCGCTGACCAGTGCGGCCTTTATCAGCAAAGCCTGTCGCTCCAGTGAGTAGTGTTCCGCCTCGCGGGTGGCTAGGTCCTCTCGGTTGAATCGCCACTTGGAGACAGCAAGGTTTGATCTGAACTGACACTCCAGCAAGATGGTGGAGCCCTTGGTTACTTTCTTGTTCCTCACTTGGGAAGGGACTGAATGGAGCAGAGAAGAGGCACAATTAAGAATCAGCACAAAAAGTTGTGTTTATACAGAGCCCCTCACAGTGTCCCAGAGTGCTTGACAGTGGTGGAGCTGGGGGAGGGAGGAGGTGACCATAGGCACAGTCAAAGAGGACAGTCTTCTGGCGCGACCTGAAGATGGGGAAGGAAAGGGAAGGTTAGAGAAAGAATTTGGGGGCGTAGTGGCTGAAAGCGCAGTCACTGATAGTGGAACAGAGGGCACAAGGGACAAGCATGAGGCAGGAGCCAGTCAGGTGGAGGCAGTGAGTTGTGGTTGTGGGGATAAGCAGGTCAGAGAGGTGTCAGGACATGAATGGATTTGAAAACAACTGTGAGGATCTTGCATGCGATCTTACCATGGAAGCCTGGACACTCTAATAGTAATAAATAAGAATAATCTGGCTGAACATGCTCAGTGAAACTGGCTATTGTGGCCTCATGAAAAGGCGAATTGGGATTTCCCCTCCCCCAAGTCCCATTCACTAAGGGGCCCCCACTGTAGTAGTGGAAAGGGTCTGATGGGTTGAATAGCTAATGCAATTGGATTCAGAAAGTTTCTATGCTTCTAAGAATATTAATAAGGCTCAAAACCAATCTGAAAATGAAATGCAATGCAGAATAAAGCACTACAACTCAGTTACCCACATTTCCTTATCTTAAAGGTCCCAGAGGGCGAAGGTGCATTGTCCCACCCACAAACACTCATTTTGCTCTCCATCCTTCAGGAACATTGCAAGCAATGGTTCTGCTCGAGCCAAGACCCCTGGAAAGAACGGGTTAAAGAGAAGAAGAGCACTGCAACCTGGTGCTTTAATAGCTCAGGTCTCTTGCATTAAGATGAATTATGCTGAAGTGCTCATTATGTCCTCTGTGGTTTGTGACCCAGTTACTAAGCTTTGGCAGTGCAGCTTCTTCCACATCCACTGGTTTTCCCTCTTTGTTGATGTTGTGCTCTCAGCTCTGAGTGAGGACTGACAGCAATTCTGTCTGCCCCTGGCACAGGGCGACCCCATTATAATGCTCCCCCAGATGAGCATAGTTTCTCTAACAGCACAATCTGCTATGACCCACTCCTACAAAAGAACTGTGGTGTGCCTGGCTCCCCCCTAACCAGCTGGCTAAACAAAATGTCCACGTTTCGGGTCATCAGTTCATCGACGATCTCACTTCCTGCTCGTTACCCATATATATAATAATAATAATAATAATAATCCTTGCATTTGATATAGCGCTTTTCACGTCGGGAGGACGTCCCAAAGCGCTTCACAGAACACACTGTAAAGTGAATTGACTGTATATTTGTGGACGAACGCAGCAGCCAATTGCGCACAGCAATGTCCCACAAACAGTCGTAGATTGAAAATGACCAATATCCTGAGTTACTTCACGATAGGAAGTGAAGTCAGCAGCACTTCTTGATTACAACAAACCTATGCAGGATGTGACATCAGTGGCACTTCCTGCGAGTAGCATGCTGGCACTCAGCACACAGGAAGTGACATCAGTGACGACCTGACAAACCAAAAGGTGGCCATTTTGTTGTACGTTGTGCTAACATGGTGGCGGAAGGTGTGAGTTTACAGACCCAGAAAACACAAAGTCATTCGCCCAGAAAACATGCATATATTTCTTCTTTGTCATCACTCCTATCCTTAAAAACCCTCCCTGGACCCTTCTTTACTCCCTAACTACCGCCCCATCTCCAACCTCCCCTTCTTCTTCAAGGTCCTGGAACAGGTTGTTGCCTCTCAGCTTCGCTTCTTCCTTTCCCGCCACTCCCTTCTCGATCCCCTCCAATCGGGTTTCCGTGCTGCCGATGGCACAGAAACAGTCGTGGTCAAAGTAACAAACATTCTGTCCATCTGCAACCAGGGCTCCCTCTGCCTCTTCATCCTCCTTGACCTCTCTGCTGCTTTCGACACTGTCGACCACTCCATCCTCATCCACCGCCTCTCTTCTCACCTCATCCTCCACGGCTCTGTCCTTCACTGATTCAGATCGTACCTCTCACACCGTCTCCACTTCATCTCCACAAAGGCTTCTCCTCCAGCCCCCGCACCATCTCGCGTGGCGTTCCTCAGGGCTCTGTCCTTGGTCCCCTCCTCCTCAATATCTATATGCTCCCTCTTGGTGACATCATCCGCGGATACGGGGTCAACTCCCACATGTATGCGAATGACACTCAACTCTCTCTCTGCCTCCACCCTGGACTCCAGGACCCACTGCTGTCCTGACAGAATGTCTGTCAGACATCGAGTCCTGGATGAGAGATAACTTTCTTCAGTTGAACGTCAACCAGACCGAGGCTCCTGATTGGCTCCCGTCAGCGCCTCCTCACCTCAGGTGCTGACAGCATCACCGTCCATGGGGCTCACTCCCCCTCACTGAGCCAGTCCCGAACCTTGGGTCTTGTTTGACTCAATTATCCTTTCTACCACACATCTGCCGCATGTCCCACTCTGCCTTCACCACTTCCGCAACGTCGCTCGGCTCCGCCAATGTCTCACACTACAGGCCACTGAAACCCTCACGCACGCCTTCATTACATCGAGGCTCGACTATGCAAACTCCCTACCTGTCGGCCTCCCCAACTCCTCCCTCCACAGGCTGCAGATCATCCAGAAGCTCTGCAGCCCGTGTCCTCTCCCGCACCGGGCTCTATGACCCTATCACCCTCGTCCTCACCCGACTCCACTGGCTTCCCCTCACACAGTTCAAGATCCTGGTCCTCACCTTCAAAACCCTCCATGGTCTTGCTCCCCTTTTCCTCTCCAACCTCCTAACCCCCTACCATCCTGCTCGCTCCCTCTGCTCAGCGGGCTTCAGGATGCTTCACGTCCCCCGCCTTGCTCGCCCCACTATTGGTGGGCGGGCCTTCCACCACTCTGCCCCCACCCTCTGGATCTCCATCCCGCATTCCCTCCATCTCGCCCCCTCCCTCATCACCTTCAAGACCCACCTTAAGACCCTCCTCTTCGACTTTGCTTTTGATCTCCCTGTTTTCCCTACTGCCCCCCTCCCCGACCCCTACCCCCAGCTCAGATCCATAACTCTGTCTGTCCAGCACCTTGGGACATCCTCCCAATGTGAAAGGCGCTATACAAATGTAATTTTGTCGTTATTTTTAGATATTTATCCAATTCCCTTTTAAAAGCTAACTTTGATTCTGCTTCAACAACCACTGTAGGTAGGGCATCTCACTTCCCAACACGCCGATAGGAGTTTAAAAATTATTCTCTTACAATCATAGAATCTTACAGCCTAGAAGGAAGCCATTCGGCCCAACGTGCCTGTGCCAGCTCTTTGAAAGAGCTGCCCAAATTAATCCCACTTCCCTGCTCTCTCCCCATATTCTTGCAAATTTTTCCTTTCAAATACCTATCCAATTCCCTTTTGAAATCTACTGTTCAAGCTGCTTCCACTACTCTTTCAGGCTATGCATTACATCTGTAAAAACTCTCTGGGTAAAAAAGATTTGCCTCTGGTTAAAAGCCCATTATCTTAACACTGTGTACTCTGGTTACCGACCCACCCGACTGAGGAAATAGTTTCTCCCTAATTATTCTATCAAAACCCCAACCAAACATCTCCATTTGCTCTATTGGTAGCTCAGTTGGCTGGAGGCGAAGATTCCACACATATTAAATTTAAAGTAAACAGTGACATACCATCCGCGCTGCTGGTCAAACATCCATTGTTCCCACTCACAATGTCCTGGGTCAACTGGGATCTGTTACCAAAAACATATGAGCATGAGGAATGGGAAATGGATCAGAGGTTGGCATGATCAGAGGACCATATCATCAGCCACATAAGTAGTCTTTTATCTCTGATGTCAAAACATGTCAAAAAGCGGCACAGTAATTCTAATATAATGCATTTGATATAGCACCTTGTCACGTTGTGAGACACTCAAAATGCTTCACAGACTATACTGTAAAGTGGAGAGACTGTGTATTTTGTGGGTGCAACATGGCAGGCAATTATGTATAGTATGTCTCACAAACAGTTGTCAATTAAGTGACCAAATTATTATTATTATTATTTTTAAGGGATTATTTTCCCCAGAAAACGATCCGCCAATTGACTAACAACCAGGATCCTACTTACTGCTAGGTAAACAGGCATGTGGAGTAAGGAAACTTGCTTAAAGGTTTTCCCTGCTCAAGAATCAAACTCAGGTCTTCTCGCTTGTGAGGCGAGTGTTCTAACCACCATACTACAGGACTTTGTATTAAGTGTAGTGACTGTGTGTTTTGTAGGCGAACGCAGCAGCCAATTTGCACAAATAGCCATTAAATTAATTACCAATTTTTATCCTGAGGATTGTTGACTAGGACAGCAGGAGAGAACATAAGAACATAAGAAATAGGAGCAGGAGTAGGCCATTCGGCGCCTCGAGCCTGCCCACCATTTAATAAGATCATAGCTGATCTACTAATCTAGTTCCATTTACCTGCCCTATCCCCATATCCCTTAATCCCTTTAGTTTTTAAAAATCTATAGATCTCAGTCTTGAATATGTTCAATGACTGAGCATCCACAGCCTTCTGAGGTGGAGAATTCCATAAATTTAGAGTGAAGAAATGTTTTCTCAAGTTCTAAAAGGCTGACTCTTAGTTTTAGATTCTACAACCAGAGGAAAAAGTCTCACAAGATCTACCCTGTCAAGACCCTTAAGAATCTTATAGGTTTCTATAAGATCACCTTTAATTCTTCTATATTCTAGAGAATATAGGCCTCATTTACTCAACCTCTCCTCATAGGTCAATCCCCTCATCCCAGGAACCAACCTAGTGAGCCTAAGTGGCACCCCTTCTAAGGTGAGTATATCCTTTCTTAGATGAGGAGGCCAAAACTGCACACAATATTCCAGGTGCGGTCTCACCAAGGCCTTGTACAATTGCAGTAAGATTTCTCTACTCTTGTACTCCATACAATAAATGCTAACATGCCATTAGCCTTCCTAATTGCTTACTGCATCTGCACACTAACTTTCTGTGACTGGTGTACAAGGACACCTAAATCCCTCTGAATACTAACACTACCTAGTCTCTCACCCTCTAGAAAATAATCTGCTTTTCTATTTTTTCTACCTAGGTGAACACCTTCACACTTCCTCCACATTATACTCCATCTGCCACCTTCTCGCCCACTCACTTAACCTGTCTATATCCCTTTGCATCCTCCTTGTGTCCTCACAGCTTACTTTCCCACCTAGCTTTGTATCGTCCGCGAATTTAGTACATTAAGCTCTATTTCCTCATCTAAGTGATTGATAAAGACCGTAAACAGTTGAGGCCCAAGCACTGATCCTTGCGTCACTCCACTAGTCACAATCTGCCAATCTGAGAAGGACCCGTTTATCCCTACTCTCTATTTTCTGCCTGTTAATCACTCTTCGATCCATGCTAATATATTACCCTTAATTCCATGGGCCCTAATCTTATGTAACAACCTTTTATGTGGCACCTTGTCGAATGCCTTCTGAAAATCCAAATACACTATATCCATTGGTTCCCCCCATCTGACCTGCTAATTACATCTTAAAAAAACACTAAAAGATTTGTTAAACACAATTTCCCTGTCATAAAACCTTGTTGACTCTGCCTAATCATATAAGGATTTCCTAAGTGCCCCACAACGACGTCCCTAATTATAGACTCTAGAATTTTCCTTATCACCGATGTCAGGCTAATTGGTCAATAGTTCCCCATTTTTTCTTTCCCACCATTCTTAAATAGTGGTGTTACGTTTGCGACCTTCAATCAACGGGAACCGTTCCAGAATGCAGGGAATTCTGGAAGATCAAAAACAAAGCATCCACTATCTCAGTAGCCACCTCTTTTAAAACCTTAGGATGCAGGCCATCAGGTCCAGGAGATTTATCACTTTTTAGTCCCATCAATTTCTCTAGTACTATTATTTACTGATATTAAGAGAGACTCCCTCTCTTTTCCCAATGCTCCTTCAACTATCTGGGGCAAGTTGGTTCAAGTCCCCACATTGAGCGGTTGAGCTCGCACAGTCTAGGCTGATATTCCAATCCAATGTTGATGAGTGTGGGGCGTAATCCTTCCGATGTACCATCTACCTACACAGGCAGACTTTAAAAAATGATTGGAAAAGGGGAGTTGGTCCTCGATGTCCTGGCCGACAGTCCCCAGCTCATTTGTTCACCTCAAGGCTGCAAACCTCAAGGCTCTTGCGGTGTGCAAACTGAGCACAGGGTTTTGCCTAAAAAACAGCTATTACACCTGACAGCAAATGCCTGTGAAGCACTTTGAGACATTTAGATATTCCAGTTAATATATCAAACAGAAAGATTAACGTAATTACGATTAATAATTACAACCACATCCTTAGTTTCAGCAGATGCAGTACTTAGCCCTTTCCTGAGTTTAAGCTGTAGGTAAGTGGGCGAGTTGGGTGGGTGGGTTGGGTAACTGTGGCAGATAATGATCGGTCACAGTGTTCAGTGCCACATCTTCTGTAACTTGGTTGGAGTGAGGAGGGGAAATGTATCTGTAACAGGTTGTTTCACCTCCTCCATAATCTCATATCACTGTTTAGTGACATGGGGGTAACAGGACTTTGTGGACGCCCTGTAGAGTGCCGTTATAATGTGCTAGTTGGAGCTTCCATAAAATCCCAACTAACTGTCTAATTGAGATGCAATCCATGCTCAGCGTCTACTCATTCACTCCACATGTGCATTTCAGAGTATTGACGGAACGTGTTTTAGGATTTTTCGAGTAAGTAAATGTCAGGGTTCCCCGCACGCCCGTTATAAATAAACCCGCATTATATCTAAGGAATTATATACAATGGAAGTTCTGCTGTAGCTGCTCGCAGCAAAGGCTTGCTGCAGTGTCTAAACAGATACCTGTTCTCGTTCCCTGTGATCTGTCGGCAGGCTTCACCGTCCCAGCCACAGTCAGGGTCCCGGGCCAGGATGCAGTCCTGGCACAGAGTGTACTTGCTGCAGCTTGCCCGGGGAAGCTGGATCACTGCACTCTGTGAGCCCACATATACCATTCTCTGTAATCAAAAGGTTTTGTTAAATCATCATTGAGCACAGGGCACGCACGGCACACCCTCCACAGCATTGTTTCATTGCCAGTTTGATAGAATCTTGTTCTTACCTTCAAATGCCTCTGAACCCCTTGCCCTTGCCCTCCTTTGCACATGGTTAACACACCTTGTGTAATAGAGCCCTCTGTACACACTAACACACGCCTTGCACAACTTGGATAATACTATATATTCTTCTGTGCACTTGGATTCACCCGTGGTTTACACACCTCGCAAACTGGACCCCAATGACAACAGGCACAAGATTAGTTTGGATGAAGAAGATCTGATCTCATCTTTCCAGAATACTCATCCTCCATCTTCCCACTATCACATTGAGCTGTGTTTTTTTAAATGAGCCCAGTGTCCTGGCCTCTACCAACCTGCCTGGCAACCCTGTTCCAGACATTAATTACCCTCTGGATAAAGAAATACTTCCTGGTGTCTGTCCTGAAATTGCTCTTTACAACTCTAAACCTATATCCTCTTGGTGCATCATGAAGTGTTGATCTGGATTTACCTTTTCAAGCCCATTTAAAATCTGCTCTGCTTCTATAAGGTCTGCTCTGAGATGTCTTCTTTTAAGGCTGAAGAGCCTTAGCGTGTCTTAATTGCTGCTCATAGCTCATTTCTATAAACACTGGAGATCATCCTCAATACCTCTCGGGCTGGGCCGGCTCCCTTATGTCACACTGTCAGTACTCGAGATGTCACTATATAATAATAATAATCCTTGAATTTGATATAGCACTTTATCATGTTGTTGAGACGTCTCAAAACACTGCACAGGGTATATTGTAAAGTGAATTGACCGTATTTTGTGAGTGAAACACGGCAGCCAGTTGCACACAGCAGTGTCCCAAAAACAGATGTGGATTGAGTGACCACATTTTTTCTTATTGGAGGGATTATTACCCCCAGAAAATGATCTGCCAATTGATTAACAACCGGCTTCCTATAATACAAAAGACAAAATTACATTTATAACGCGCCTTTCACGTTGGAAAAGAACTGTTGGGATGGAGTTTCAGAGGGTGGGGCATAGAGGCTGAAGGCTTGACTACTGATGGTGGGGTGGGCCTGATGAGCGGAGGGAGCAGACAGGTTGATAAGGACTTAGCAGGTCGGAGGGGTTAGCCTCGGGGGTAAGGCCATGGAGGGCCTTAAAGGTGAGGAAGAGAAATTTAAACTTGATCCTCTGGGGGATGGGGAGACAGTGGAGCCGGGTGAGGGTGGGTGTGAAGGGGTTACATAGCCTCCATATTTGTGGAGTCCTGTAGCTCAGTGGTTAGAGCACTCGCTTTGCAAGTGAGAGACCTGAGTTCAATTCCAGTCAGGGCGAAACCTTGGGCAAGTTTCCTTACTCCACACAGAGCCTAATAATAATCCCTCCAAAACCAAAAACAATAATAAATTGGTCATTTTCAATCTACGACTGTTTGTGGGACATTGCTGTGCGCAATTGGCTGCCGCGTTCGCCCACAAATATACAGTCAATTCACTTTACAGTGTGTTCTGTGAAGCGCTTTGGGACGTCCTCCCGACGTGAAAAGCGCTATATCAAATGCAAGGATTATTAGCCTGGTGCAGGAGAGGACTTGAGCTGCAGAGTTATGGATGATCTGCAGCTTGTGAAGGGAAGAGTTTGGAAGGCCGACAAACAGGGCGTTGGCATAGTCGAGCCTGCTTGTAACGAAGGCATGTGGGGTAGAAAGAACAGTTGAGGGTCGAACAAGATGCCCAGTTTCGTGACTGGCTTGGCGAGGTGGAGTGTGCATATGTGGATCCTGATGCTGTCAGCTCTGAGGTGTGGAGGTGCTGGCACGAACCAATCAGGAGAGCCTCGATCTTGCTGTCCTGAAAGTTGGCTCTCCTTCCACAACTTGCATTTATATAGTGCCCTCTCAAACAGGGTAGCGGTCCATAGAGCTTGAGAGCATGATGCCAAGCCAGGGGGAGGGAAAAGTGACCATAGACATGGTTGAAGAAGGAGGTCTTCAGGTAAGATCTGGTAGGAGGCCAAGGAAAAAGGATAGAGAAAGAGTGTTCCAGAATTTAGCAGCATTGTGGCTGAATGTGCGGCCAACGCTGGTGGAATGGAGGGCACAAGGGACATGCAGGTGGACAGAGCCAGTCGAGCGGAGGCAGCGGGTAGTGGGTTGGGGAAGCAGGTCAGAGAGGTAGGAAGGTGCCAGGGCATGAAGTACCAACTTACTACTAGGTAAACAGAGGCCTGTGGAGTATCAAAACTTGCCTAGGGTTTTGCCCCGCCCAGGAATTGAACTCGGGTCCTCTTGCTTGTGAGGCAAGTGCTCTAACCACTATGCTACAGGACTCTGAAGTGTATATAGCTTGAGTACGAAGATTCTACCTGTGTCCTGGAGATCACCACACTCTCCACTGGCTGGGGCTCTTTGTAGACCTGTATTTCCTCTATAGCGTGCATGTGGGATCCAACCTTCACTATTTTATGCAGCCATCCGTCAACTTCAGGAGAAAGGAGATATCAATGACATGAACAACATCATCATTAAAATACATTTATAAAGTGCCTTTCACGTCTGGAGGACGTCCTAAGACGTTGGACATGAAGGGGAAGAAGGATCTAATGTGACATTATTTTGGCATTATTATAACTTCAGGATGAAAGGCTCAATAACATGAGGCAAATGCTCTTTACCCTGTTCTTAATCAGTTTTAAAGAAAATAACAATTTGCATTTACATATCACCTTTCAGGCGGAATTTCAATATAATTATAATAATAATAATCCTTGCATTTGATATAGCGCTTTTCACGTCTTCTAGCGTCTCAAAGAGCTTCTCAGAATAGACAGTAGAGTGAATTGACCATATATTTGTGGGCGAAATGTGGCAGCCAATTGCGCACAGCAGCGTCCCACAAACAAGTCGTGGATTGAAATGACCAATTTTTTTCTTTTTTTCAGGGATTATTGTCAGGCATATGGAGTAAGGAAACTTGCCCAAGGTTTCACCCTGCCGGGAACTGAACCCAGGTCTCCCACTTGCAAAGCGAGTGCTCTAACCACTGAGCTACAGGACTCTACAATTATGGATATTATTATAGTGAATCAGTCTATGATTTTATATCTAACCTGTTAGAGCTTCTGCCTGGGGACACTGTGCTGTTGCCAAAGTCACGATACATTGCTCTAAACCAAATCCTCCCGTCCATTTTACAGTTTTGTGTAATGAACGAGCATTGAAGGATACTTGAGATAAGATGCGAGTCTCATAGTCGATCCTGGTTGTAATCCTGGGAAATGTTAGATCTCACTGCGCTACTCAAAAAGAGGAGTTTTTTCCCAGTATCCTGGTTTGGAGTCCTGTAACTCAGTGGTTAGAGCACTCGCTTTGCAAGCGAGAGACCTGAGTTCAATTCCAGGCAGAGGGCGAAACCTTGGGCAAGTTTCCTTACTCCACACAGAGCCTAATAATAATCCTCCAAAACCAAAAACAATAATAAATTGGTCATTTTCAATCTACGATTGTTTGTGGGACATTGCTGTGCGCAATTGGCTGCCGCGTTCACCCTCAAATATACAGTCAATTCACTTTACAGTGTGTTCTGTGAAGCACTTTGGGACGTCCTCCCGACGTGAAAAGCATTATATCAAATGCAAGGATTATTATTATAATATTATTATTAACAATCCCCCTGGATTTGTTCACTTCACAGCTGGACAATGCAAATTGGCTGACATGTTTGCCTACAAAAGAACAACCCTTGTATTTGAGATGGCACCTTATCACGTCATCAAGACGTCTCAAAGCGCTTGGCAGGATTTTAATGTTAAGTGTAGTGACTGTGTATTTTGGGGTGTGAACGTGGGCAACCAATTTGAGCACAGCAATGTATGGTAACCAACCGTGAAATGAGCGACCAATTTTGAGCAATGCTCAGTGTATCCCACCCCCCCAGCAAAGGTATCACTTAGGTCCTTAGAAGCCTTCTGAAACATACGAACATAAGATGAAAAAAGATCAAGGTCCATTCAGTTCGCCTCACACCATCCTGACCGTCACTTGCACATCTCATATCCCAAACTATATACTGAATCCCCAGATATTATTTCCTAAAATAAATCTGTCTCATTTGCTTTTGAAAGAATCAACACTTGAAAGAATCTGCTTCCACCGTCTCTCCCAAGGGAGCCTGTCCCATACATTTACCACTCGCTCACTGAAATAGTGTTTCTGCAGATTAGTTTTCAAGCACAGGCCATATCCTCTGGCTCTACTGTTCTGGACGAGATGAAACGGCTTATCATGGACAACAATAGACAACTTTAGAATTTAAAAAAAGTTATATCACCTTTCAACCTTGTCTTTTCCAATGTGAACATGCCCAGTTTACTTAAACACTTTACGAAACAAAGCCGTGCAACATTTCATAGAATCATAGAATCTTACAGAACAGAAGGAGACCATTCGGCCCATCTTGTCTGTGCCAGCTGTTTGAATGAGCTACCAACTAGTCCCATTCACCCGCTCTTAACCCATAACCTTGCAATTTGTCCTTTTCAAATACCTTCCCAATTCCCTTTTGAAAGCTACTATCAAATCTGGTTCCACCACCCTTCCACCACCACAGGCAGGGCATTCCAGAGCGTAGCAACTCACTGGGTAAAAAAAAACTTCTCCTTGTCTTCCCTCTGGTTCCTTGGCCAATTATTTTGAATCTGTGACCACTGGCTACTGACCCACCTGTGCCAATGAACAGGACATCGTACTGCATGTTGTCCACTCCTGTAACCGTGTCCACAGCAATCTTTGTGTAATTCACATTCTTCCTCACAAATAGGGGGCGCCTCCCCACAGGCAACACGTCCTCGGCCATCACAGGGTGTTTCTTCACGAAATCCAGAACCAGGTCCGGCAAATCCCGAGACGTCTTGAAGCCTTTCTTCCTGAAATCGTCTGTGATGCACTGTCGGGAGATCACAGAGCAGTCAGGAGAGGCCAGCCTCACGATGCTCAAAGCTGCATCACCTCACGTAACGTGGATTCTCAAACGCACAGAACCTTCATGTGTGTTGGGGTCGGAAGGTTCAGACTTCAACTAACAACTCAACCTTTCTAAATGATTTTCAAAGACTTTCAATGAGCACAGACATGAAGAAATGTGCCCCCCCTCAAGGGCGGGTAGTAACTCGGGGTATCTATCTGTTTCTTGCACAGAGGTAGGTATATGCCTGAGGACATCTGTCTGGCCTGCAGCAAGCTGAGCCAGAGGGTTGACCAGTCTGTCTGACCCATCAATGAGACATGGCTTAGATAGAGTGCCACTGAAATCACCCAGAGTTTGGCATTAAATTCCTTCTCCAGCCCCGAGGCTCTGGAACTCCTTCCCCCAGTGCCTTCGCCGCCTCCTCCCTTTCCTCCTTCAAGGCCGGTCTCAAGACCTTTCTCTTTGACCTTCAGCCTTCAGCTCCCCTCTCGACTGTCTACCCCTCCTCGCTCTCTCCCTTCCCTCCCCTCACCCTTACCATTTCCCCCCTCCTCGCTCCCTCCGTTCCCTCCCCTCACCCTCACCCCCCTCCTCGCTCCCTCCCTTCCCTCCCCTCACCCTGACCATTTCCCCCCGTTCGGGTCCTGATCCAACTGTGCAGCGCCTTGGGACGTCCTCCTGACGTGAAAGGCGCTCTATAAATGGAATCTTGTTGTTGTTGCGATTGTTCTCAATTACATAAGGAAATATCTAAATGAAAAGCACTCATGTGTGGTGGATCAGTGTGTGGGTAGATATGTTTGTGTGTGTGGTGGTTTGGTGTGTGTGTATCTGTGTGTGTGGTGGTGGATTGGTGTGTGTGTGTGTGTGTGGTGGGTTGGTTTGTGTGTGTGTGTGTGTGTGCTTGTGTATGTAGTGGGTTGATGCATATGTGTGTTTGTGTACAGTGGGTTGGGATCTGTGTGGGCTTCTGTACGGTGGTGGGTTGGGATGTGTGTTTGCGTGTGGTTGGTTGGTGTTTGTGTGTGCGTGTGTGGTGGGTTGTTGTTTGTGTGTGTGGTGGGTTAGTGTTTGTGTGTGGTGAGTTGGTGTTTGTGTGTGTGTGATGGGTTGATGTTCGTGTGTGTGTGTGGTGGGTTGGTGTTTGTGTGTGCGTGTGTGGTGCGTTGTTGTTTGTGTGTGTGTGGTGGGTTGGTGTTTGTGTGTGTGTGCGTGTGTGGTGCGTTGGTGTGTGTGTGTGTGCGCGGTGGATTGGTGTTTGTTTGTATATGTGGTGGGTTGGTATTTGTGTGTGTGTGGTGGGTTGGTGTTTGTGTGTGTGTGGTGGGTTGGTGTTTGTGTGTGTGTGTGGTGGGTTGGTGTTTGTGTGTGTGTGGTGGGTTGGTGTTTGTGTGTGTGTGGTGGGTTGGTGTTTGTGTGTGTGTGTGATAGGTTGGTATTTGTGTGTGTGTGGTGGGTTGGTGTATATGTGGTGGGTTGGTGTGTGTGTGGTGGGTTGGTGTATGTGTGTGGTGGGTTGGTGTTTGTGTGTGTGTGTGGTGGGTTGGTGTTTGTGTGTGTGTGTGGTGGGTTGGTGTTTGTGTTTGTGTGTGTGTGGTGGATTGGTGTGTGTGTGTGGTGGGTTGAAGTTTGTGTGTGTGTGTGGTGGGTTGGTTTGTGTGTGTGTGGTGGGTTGGTTTGTGTGCGCGCGGTGGATTGGTGTTTGTGTGTACATGTGGTGGGTTGGTACTTGTGTGTGTGTGTGTGTGTGGTGGGTTGGTGTTTGTGTGTGTGTGTGGTGGGATGGTGTTTGTGTGTGTGTGGTGGGTTGGTGTTTGTGTGTGTGTGGTGGGTTGGTGTTTGTGTGTGTGTGTGGTGGGTTGGTGTTTGTGTGTGTGGTGGGTTGGTGTGTGTGTGTGGTGGGTTGGTGTTGTGTGTGTGTGTGTGGTGGGTTGGTGTTTGTGTGTGTGTGTGGTGGGTTGGTGTGTGTGTGTGGTGGGTTGGTGTTTGTGTGTGTGTGTGGTGGGTTGGTGTTTGAGTGTGTGTGGTCCGTTGGTGTTTGTGCGTGTGGTGGGTTGAGGTGTGTGTGTGTGTTGGTGCTGTTTATGTGTATGTGTGATGGGTTGGTGTTTGTGTGTGTGGTGGGTTGGTGTTTGTGTGTGTGGTGGGTTGGTGTGTGCGTGTGGTGGGTTGGTGTGTGTGTGTGTGGTGGGTTGGTGTGTTGTGTGTGTGGTGGGCTGGTGTGTGTGTGTGTGTGTGGTGGGTTGGTGTGTGTGTGTGTGTGTGGTGGGTTGGTGTGTGTGTGTGTGGTGGGTTGGTGTGTGTGTGTGGTGGGTTGGTGTTTGTGTGTGTGTGGTGGGTTGGTGTTTGTGTGTGTGGTGGGTTGGTGTGTGTGTGTGGTGGGTTTGTGTGTGTGTGTGGTGGGTTGGTGTTTGTGTGTGTGTGTGTGGGTGGGTTGGTGTTTGTGTGTGTGTGTGTGGTGGATTGGTGTCTGTGTGTGTGTGTGGTGGATTGGTGTTTGTGTTGGTGTGTGTGTGTGGTGGGTTGGTGTTTGTGTGTGTGTGTGGTGGATTGGTGTTTGTGTTGGTGTGTGTGTGTGGTGGATTGGTGTTTGTGTGTGTGTGTGGTGGATTGGTGTTTGTGTTGGTGTGTGTGTGGTGGGTTGGTGTTTGTGTGTGTGGTGGGTTTGTGTTTGTGGTGGGTTTGGGTGTGTGTGGTGGGTTGGAGTTGGTGTGTGTGTGGTGGGTTTGTGTTTGTGTGTGTGGTGGGTTGGTGTGTGTGTGTGGTGGGTTGGTGTGTGTGTGTGGTGGGTTGGTGTTTGTGTGTGTGGTGGGTTGGTGTTTGTGTTGGTGTGTGTGTGGTGGATTGGTGGTTGTGTGTGTGTGGTGGGTTGGTGTTTGTTTGTGTATGTGGTGGGTTGGTGTTTGTGTGGTGGGTTGGTGGTTGTGTGTGTGGTGGGTTGGTGTTTGTTTGTGTGTGGTGGTTGTGTTTGTGTGTGTGTGTGTGGTGTTTGGTGTGTGTGTGGTGGGTTGGTGTGTGTGTGTGTGGGGGTTGGTGTTTGTGTGTGTGTGTGGTGGGTTGGTGTGTGGGTGGTGGGTTTGTGTTTGTGTGTGTGTGGTGGGTTGGTGTGTGTGTGTGGTGGGTTGGAGTTGGTGTGTGTGTGTGGTGGGTTTGTGTTTGTGTGTGTGTGTGTGGTGGGTTGGTGTTTGTTTGTGTATGTGGTGGGTTGGTGTGTGTGTGTGTGTGTGTGTGTGTGGGTTGGTGTTTGTGTGTGTGTGTGGTGGGTTGGTTTGTGTGTGTGGGGTGGGTTGGTTTGTGTGTGTGTGTGTGCTTGTGTATGTTGTGGGTTGATACATATGTGTGTTTGTGTATAGTGGGTTGGGATCTGTGTGGGCTTCTATGCGGTGGTGGGTTGGGATGTATGTTTGCGTGTGGTTGGTTGGTGTTTGTGTGTGATGGGATGTTGTTTATGTGTGTGGTGTGTTGTTGTTTGTGTGCGTGTGTGTGTCGTGGGTTGGTGCTTGTGTGTGTGTGTGTGTGGTGGGTTGGTGTGTGTGTGTGGTGGGTTGGTGTGTGTGTGTGTGGTGGATTGGTGT
>NW_024704846.1:0-30844 GCF_018977255.1 Callorhinchus milii
GCAGTGGGGAGTGAGCAAGAAGAAAAAAAAAACCATCTTACTTTTGTAACTTTCTCCCTCTCTAGTTTTTGAAGTTGTTCTAGTAATGGTCCCTGAGAAGCTGATTCCCATAAACTCGCAGCTTCACAGCCTGGGGGAGAGAACACACACGCACACACACACGCACACGCGCGCACGCACACAAGACAGACACGCACCCACGCCACAGACGCGCACAGAAACACGCAGAGAAAGAACGTTACGATAAATCATATAACCCGCGCTTCACCGCGCGATGTCATCGCTTCCGAAAGCGCCTCAACGACAAACGGCGGCATTTACCCAGCGCCCCCCCCTCGCGGGGGTGTTAAGAGTCCCAGAGCGCTGGACAGTGGCGGAGCCTGACCCCCCCCCCCCCCCCCGCCCGAGTCAGGGGGAAGAGGTGACCGTAAGCGCGATCAAAAAGGAAGGCGTTTAGGGTGGGATTTGAAGGGGTGGGGGGGGGGGGGAGAGGACAAGGCGGAGGGATTGGGGGGAATAGTGACAAGAGTTTCGGGGCGCAGTGGCTGGAGGCACCTTCACTTGTGCGTAGGGTCTTTCACCCTCGACAGTGACTTGCCCGACATTTCACCCCGACCCGACCTGACCCGCCCGGGTCCTCTCGCCCGCGAAGCGGGGGCTCGAACCCCGTTTAGGGTATCGAGGGGACACGGGGGCAAAGGCGGGCGAATTGGGAGTTCGGGTGCAGAGTCGGCAGTGGTCTGATGGAATGGCGGGGCGGGCTCGAGGGGCTGAATGGCCTCCTCCTGTCCCTGTTTGCCCACGTTCCTCACCTGCTGACTGGGAAGCAGAGTTCGACATATCCCAGAGTGAGCCTTCGGGAACAGACATGGATCGGTTGATGTTTGAAGGAATCATGTTTTGCTCTGCACACCTGAAACACAGCAGCAGCATCGTCATCGTCATCATCATCGTCATCATCAACAACACATGACACACAGTCTGCCTTTCCCAGTGTCGGGAGGACGTTCCAAGGCGCTGGGCGGGGCGGGGCGGGGCGGTCAGGGATTTGGACTCGAGTTAGGGGTTGGGATCCCGGGGGTGGGATGCTCATGAGAACTTATGTAAGCGCGTGCGAGCGCGCGCGCGCGAGAGTGTGTGCGTAAGTACGCGTGCGCGTACATGCATGCGTGTGGGTGCATGTACGCGCAAGTGTGTGTGTGCATGCGCGCGCGTGCGTATAGATGGAGGCATGCGTCCGCGTCGGTGTAGGTGTGGGTGCGCTTGTGTGTGAGTGCGAGTGGGCGTGTACATGCATGCGTGCGGGTATGTGTGCCCGAGTGTGTGTGGGCGCGCGTGTGTATATGCATGCGTGTGCGATACACACACACGCACAGCTGCTACGAGAGCGTTACCTGGATTTGAGAGCCTGGATCTGCTGCAGGAAGAGAACAAGTTGTTGTTGTTGTTGCTGCGTCATGCTGGCTTTCTGCTGCAGAGCGCACTGGGCTTGCTGTTGCCGACTGCGGAGACGGGACACATCCATTCAGTCAACTCCTCCACCCGGTACACCCCCTCGTCCGCTATTAGCCCCCTTCCCCCCCACCCCGTCCCCCCTACCCCTCTCTCCACAGCCTCGCTCCTCCCTGTCCCGGCGACTTGCTACCCACCACCCCCGGCCAACCCCGTGCCCCTCCCTCCGCCCAGCGGGCTCTGGCCTGTTCCACTACCTACCGTCGGAGGGTCGGGCCTTCAGCCTCTCTGCCCCCACCCCACCACCACCCCCTGGAACTCCATCCCATATCCCCTCCGCCCCCCCCTCCCTCCCTCTCCCCCCTTCAAAGGCCGTGTGGGAGTTCCAGGTGGGGCTGAGCCGAGTGGGGGAGATGGAGTCGGCCGAAGCCCGCAGCTATATGTGCGCTGATCTCTGTCCCCTCACTCCCACTCCACCACACCCCCCACCACACCCACCCCCCCCCCCACCCCCCCAACCTCTCCCCCACCTGTTGATGAGCTGGAGGAATTGCTGGTATTGTAGCTGGTGATACAGAGCCGTCGCCAACTCCCTCTGTTTCTTCAGTCGCCCCTGATCCATGTCTCCCTGTGACAAGAGAGCGCACACGGCACAACACGTGAGACGTCAGCACGCCAACCTCGTGCTCTGGCACGCGCGCACAGACCGCACACATACACACACACACGCACACGCACACACACACACACACACACACAGACTCACCGCCGTAGAAACAGGAGGGGGCCATTCAGCCCCACGAGCCTGTTCCGCCGTTCTATCAGATCACGGCTGATCTGTACCTCAACGCCAATTACCCCCCCCCCCCAACCCCCCTTTGCCCCATATCCCTCGATCCCCCGAACCTAAGAGACATCCATCCACCTGAGTCTGGACAGTGTGAATGGATCGAGCCATAACCCCCACAGCCTTTTGGGGGGTGAGAGAGAGAGAGAGAAAGAGAGAGAGAGAGAGAGATTCCCACTGGCCTTTGGGTGAAAAAATACCCCCCGATTTCACTCCTAAACCCCCCGGCTCTAATTTTAAGACGATGCCCCCCACAACCCGTTCTGGATTCCCCCCCCCCCCCCACCACCTTCACCAGAGGAAATAGTTTCCCTGTAGCTACCACCGTAAATTACGTGTCGGGAGAACGTCCCGCAAAGACACCCACGATAACAACAACAACAACATGGATGGATGTAACACAGGTTAGCGTCGGGAAGCGCTTTTAAGGGAAAGAATGGGGCCAAGGATGGAGCGTTGGGGTACCCCGCAGGTGACCGAGCGAGGGCGGGAGGAAAACCCATTTGCCGAGGCGTATTGTTGCCGGTTTGTTGAGTGGAATACACACACACACGCAACTATACATATATATACACACACACACGCATATACATATACACACACACTATACGCACACACAGACACACACGACTATATATTGTATATATACACACACACACACGCACACGCACACACACGACGTACATACACAACTGCACGCGCGCGCACACACACCCCTACACGCGCACAACTAAACACACACACACGCGCGCGCGCGCACACAAACGCACGCTCGCTCTGTGAATTAATCAACTGCTCACAAGATAATATTTCCTACGGATTTATAAAAAAGGGGGATCGGGGTGGGGGGGGGGCGGGGGGTTTAAAAAAAAAAGCAACACAACCGATCTCATCTTCGGACAAAAGTTCGTCGAACTGAAATGTCAACTCAAAACCCTCTCTCTCTCTCTCACTCGACAGATGTTCGAACCACTTACGTTTCTATTACAAGAGTTTATTATTTTTTTGTTAAAAAGTCCGTCTGCGGTTAATTGAAAAGGTTTGGTTGGGGGGGGGGGGGGAATAGTGGGGAAGGTGGGTGGGGAGGAAGTCTTGTGTGCGTGTGTGTGTGTGTGTTGGGGGGGGGGGGGGGAGTTTTGAGACGGTCCCCCTCCCTCTCACGTCAGCACTCACGGAGGAGTTGGGGTATAGTTTGCATCTAAACAATGGGGCTTTTTTTTGGGGTGGGGGTGGGGGTGGGGGGGGAAAAGAAATGCACCCGATAAAACACACCTGGATTATATACACACACACACACACACGGGGGGGGGGGAAGCCGCTTAAAACGGGACACATCGCCATTTTGTCCGCCTTAACAGGCGTCCGGCGTTAACCAAAGTCCCCTCATCTCTCCCCACGTCCCTAACCCCCCCCCCCCACCCGCCCGCGTCCCTTCCCCGTCAAGTGATTATTCCTAACAAGTGATGGCCCTCGCGTCCGATACGGCGCCTCGTCGAGACGTCTCCGAAGCGCTTCGCGGGGGGGCACGCCGCCAAGTGGAGTGACTGTGTAGTATTTTGCGGGCGAAAGGCGGCAGCCAATTGCGCCCGGCGACGACCCCACAAACTGTCGTGGATTGAGTGACCACATTATTATTTACTGATTGATTGATCGAAGGGATTATTAACCACCCCCCCCCACCCACCCAGAACAGCCATCTATCAATCGACTAACAAGTGAGTTCCTACTTACGTACTTATGGCTAAGTTATCAGAGTGTGTGTGTGTGTGTGTGTGGGGGGGGGGGTGGGAGGGGAGGGAGTAAGCTTGCCTAAGGTTTCTCCCCGACCTGACCCGCCCCGGGGAATCGCACCCGGGTCCCTCTCGCTCGGGTTACACCCAACAACAACAATAATAACCCTTCGCACTCGATGCGCACAGCGCCCTCGTGTCGCGGCTCAACCCGGCGTCCGGCGTCAAGCGGCGTCAAGCGGGGTCAAGTGGCTTCCACTGCGTGCGGATTTCTACAGCTTTATATTATCGATAATATATATATTTGTGTGTGTATATATATATGTATATAGCTCTCAAAAAAAAACGGTCACGATCAAATAGGTCTCCTACCTGCTGAGAAAAAGCAGTGGTTTCAGGAGGACTGTGGGAAGACCATAATTCCATTTGTCTGCTCTCTTGATTGCTGTGCTGGTTGTTTACAGTATAAGGGACAGGCTGTTAAAGAGACGAATGGTACAGGAACCCCGTGTTTTACTTAAAAGCTCAGACTCCGAATTCAGTGGTCACAGTGGCAACCGAATTTCGAATGAAAAAAAAACTAAAGAGTGAATAAAAAATGTTTTTTTTTTTTAAAAAACAAAAAAAAATGCTCCAAACGAAACGTAAAACAAAATGTGTGTCGGTGTGTATGTGTGTGTATGTGAAGCGTAAACTCGGCTAACCAATCGCAAGGTTAATAACGCTCTCGCCCGTCCGACGCCACCGCGCGGCGTCGCTGAGATGTCTCGGTGAACGCAAGATCAAATAAGGTACGATGGAGTAAAGCCGCAAACGAAAAGGTAAATGGTTTGAGATTGTACGCAGCCACGTGCGTTCCTACAGATACTCTCTCTCTCTCTCTCTCTCTCTTTCTCTCTCTCTCTTATACGATAATAATAATCCTTGCATTTGACACAGCGCCTTAACACGTCGTCGAGACGTCTCAAAGCGCTTCACGGGGTGGGGGGGGTGTATCGTTAAAGTGGCTGAACGCGCGGCCACCGATGGCGGGAGCGGAGGCAACGGGTGGCGGAGTGAGCAGGCGGGAGAGGCGGGAGGGGGGAAAGGGGAAAGAAAGAGATCGAAAGTGGCAGGAGATGATATTAATAATAATAATAAGCCTTCCATCTCACACAGCGCCTCATCGAGACGTCTCAAAGCGCTTCACGGGCTACGGCGAGGAGTGGAGTGACCGTGGGTGCGTTTGGCGGGCGAAACCCGGCAGCCGATCGCGCACAGCGACGGTCCCCACCGGCCGTCGTGGGGTTGCAGTGACCGGAATCATTTATTCGTTGATTGATCGATTGCCTGAAGGGATTATTAACCCCCCCGGAAAAGCGACCCCCCAATCGACTAACGAGCGGGCTTCCTACCGACTGCTGGTAAACAGAGGCGTGCGTGTGTGCGTGCGTGCGTGTTTGCGTGTGTGTTTGCGTGCGTGCGCGTGTCGTAAGGAAACTCGCTGAGCTACAGGACCCCACGTGTATACATAAATAAAAAAAATGGCCAAAATAATAATAATAATAATGATGATGATGATGATAATAATAACTAATAACCCTGGCATTTGACACAGCCCCTCAACACGTCTTCGAGGCGTCTCAAAGCGCTTCGCGGGATACGGCGGCGAAACACGAGAGGTCGAATCGATCGCGGGGCTTACCAGTAATGGTGGGGGAGATGGACCGGGGCTGAAAGGCACTCTTCCCCACATCTTGATCACGTCGCCCAGGGGCTGAAAACCTTCGTCGCACCCGCGTTTAACCAGCAGCGACATGGGGAAGTAGCCGGCCTGGAACCAGTCAGACATTTCCTGCGTTGTGAACGGACCTGCAAGCACAGGCCACACCAGCTCAGCACGTTTCCGCACGTTGATAATTAATAATTAATAATAATAATAATAATCCTTGCGTTTGACGCAGCCCCTTATCACGTCTTTTGGGACGTCTCGGCGACTGACTTGACCTGCCCCGGGAGTCGAACCCGGGTCCTCTGGCTTGCGAAGCGAGGGGTCTAACCCCTGAGCTACAGGGGCTGTGGGGCGCGAGGGGAGGGGTCTAACCCCTGAGCTACAGGGGCTGTGGCTCTTGATGCGAGGAGTCTAACCCCTGAGCTACAGGGGTTGTGGGGTGCGAGGCAAGGGGTCTAACCCCTGAGTTACAGGGGCTGTGGGGTGCGAGGCGAGGGGTCTAACCCCTGAGCTACAGAGGCTGTGGCTCTTGATGCGAGGGGTCTAACCCCTGAGCTACAGGGGCTGTGGCTCGTGAGGCGAGGGGTCTAACCCGAGATACAGGGACCGTGACTTGCGAGGCGAGGGGTCTAACCTGCTTGTCGGCCTCCCCAACTCTTCCCTCCGCAAGCTGCAGATCATTCAGTACCCTGCTGCCCGTGTCCCTTCCCGCACCAGGCTCCGTGACCCCCATCGCCCCCACCCTCGCCCTCACCCGGCTCCACTGGCTCCCCGTCCCCCAGATCCTACGGTTCAAAATCCTCATCCTCGTCTTCAAAGCCCTCCGTGGCCTCGTTCCGTGATCTGGTGACCCCTTATCAACCTGTTGGCTCCCTCCGCTCCGGCCTGCTCCACAGGTAGTTAGTTAGTTGGGGCTTTGGGTGCGGGGTTAACATGAGCTGAGGGGGAGGATTCCCTGCTCCCAGGACGGAGGCGATGGGACTGTCGATCGCTCTGCTCTGGACCTACCTTGGATCTCTCCCTGCGGGTCCTTGTAGAACCATTTCATAGCAGCCTCGTGCGAGAGGGGTAGAGCTGCAGCCGCCCGGCTGCGTTGGTCCTGCATCATCTCCATGAACCGCTCGTCGTCCAGCGAGTTGTCGTGCAGTGAAGCCACCATCTTCTCGGCCTCCTGCCACACGCAGAGGGAGAGAGAGAGAGAGAGAGAAAGGTGAGAGAGAAGAGAGAGAGAGAGATGAGATACGCAGAGAGACAGAGAAAGATGAGATACGCAGAGAGACAGAGAAAGATGAGAGACGCAGAGAGAGACAGAGAGAGACGCAGAGAGACAGAGAGAGAGAAACAGAGAGACGCAAAGAGAGACAGAGAGAGAGAGAGACAGAAAGGGAGAGAAAGAGATGAGAGACACACAAAGAGAGAGAGAGAGAGAGAAAGACATACACAGAGAGAGACAGAGAGGGAGGCCGAGCGAGCGAAGGAGGGCGAGAGCTTGTCCCCATGAAGTCCGCACCTGTTCAAAGCGTTTCATCCCTTCATCGTCGTCGTTGTCCATGGGGGTGAACTCAGCCGGGTTCCCGGGGTAAGGAGGGGAGGAGGAGGGCGAGGAGGAGGACAGGGTGGAGACGGTGGCCGGGCTGAGCTGGGCGGGCTGTCCCAAGCTCACAGCTTCTGTGCGGAAGGCAAAGAGAAATACCGCCGCAAAGGCATTTAGGAGTCAATTTAAGGACCGCTTCTGCCGGCAGGGATCAAAAATCCAAGCTGCATAGTGCGGTGGGTAATTAATATAATAATAATAATAATATTAACAATCCTTGCATTTGAGATGCTGCCTTATGACCTCTTCGAGACGCCTCACAGCGCTTCACAGTAGACACACACACAGTTACACAGTGCTTCACGTCGGGAGTAAAACACACACTCAATTAAGTCTCACTCACACTGGCACACGAGGGAGGGGGAGAGAGGGGGCGGGGGGGAGATAGATTGGGGGAGACACACACACACACACACACACGTGGGGGAGAGAGGGAGAGAGAGTGGGACACACACACACACACAGACAACTACAACAACTTATACAGCAAGCCTCTCGCTCTCCGCAAACGCAAGTCGTCGTCGTCGCCGTAGGGTGAGGACGAACAGCTCCTACCATCAGCAGCAGCCGCCTTGCTGTGGGCCTGGGCTTCGGGGGTGGGGTGGTGCCCGGCCTCTGGCTCGGAGGGTCTCTGTAGCACCGTCTCGCAATCCTCAGCCACCGGCAGGAACACCTCGTGGGGCTGCGATTCCGAGGGCGAGGAGGACGAGCAGGAGGGAGAGATCTTCCCGTTGTAGACCTCGGTGACCAGTTCCGCTCGGTCTGTAATAATAATAAAATAACAAGCCTTACGTTAGATACAGCGCCTCACCACGCCTTCGAGACGTCCCAAAGCCCTCAGGGGACACACTGTCAAGCGTAGTGACTGTGTACTGTGAGGGCAGCCAATCGGGCCCAGCAGCGTCGCACAAACAGTGAGCGACCGGTATATTATCTTTTTTTTTTTTTGGAGGGATTATTACCGCCAGTCGACTTAACAACTTAACTGCTGGGTAAACAAAGAGGTGCGTGTGTGTTGTGCCTGTGTGTGTGCGTGCGCGTGTTTGCGCATCTGTCTGCGTGTGCGCGCGTCTGCGTGCGTGTGCGCGTACACGCACGCGTGGGAGAGGCACAGAGAGAGAGAGAGGGCTCGCGGACGTTCCCGCGGCGTTACCCAAGTCTCCGTTTTCCGTTCGGTCGGATTCCTTGTAGAACTCCATATCGTATTCGTTCTCCTGTCGCTCTTCCAACTCGTCCACTCCCCGGAAATCCAGCTCGTGCTCTTCGGGAATAGGCTCCTTCGAGCCTTTCTGTGGGTGGGGGAGGAGGGAGGTGGGGGCGGGGGTGAGGGGGGAATGGCGGAGGAGAGATTAAAGCCCTGATGATAATAATAATAATAATAACCCCCAAGTATTCTGCCCTAACAGAAATATAACAACATCGTGATCCTTGCATTTGATACAGCAGCTTATCAGGTCTTCCGGGCGTCTCAGAGCGCTTACGCAGCTTGTGCTGTAAAGCGTAGTGACTGTGTCTTTTGTGGGTGAAACGGGGCAGCCAATTGCACACAGCGACGTCCCCCACAAACAGTCGTGGATTGAGTGATATTTTTAGATTAATTTTTTTTGAAGGCTTTATTACCCCCCGCCCCCCACCCGGAAGTGACCCACCAATCGACTAGCAGGTGGGTACCTACACGCGTGTGTGTGTCTCTGTGTGCGTATGTGTGCGTGGAGGAAGGAAACTTGCCTAAGGTTTCGCCCCGACCTGACCTCAAAATTGGCCGGTGGGCCGGATGCGGCCCGTGGGCCGCCCGTTGGTCCAGCCCGAGTTAACGACGTTCCCTTCACTTCCCTGAACACAGCCCCACCTCCCTCTCCGACCTCCTCACTTCCCGCTCCACCACCGGCGGCCGCGCTTTCAGCCGCCACGTCCCGAAAGTCTGTCGTTCTCTTCCCCCAATCCCCATTTTTCGAACCCCCTCTCCTCTCCCCCCTCAACCTCTGGCTTGGAATCAGGCTCCGCCACTGTTAAGCGCTCTGAGACGCAGCCCTGCATACGTACGTGCGTGCGTGCATGCGTGTGGGTCTATACACATTGCTGTTGTCCTGACCTTCAGCGACATGAAAGCCCCCGAGGAGTCGAAGGTGCCCATCTCCTCCTCCGCGTCGTCCAGGCACCACTCGGGCAGGCTGTCCCTCTCGTCCTCGTAGCTGCCGCTCCCCGTGCGCCCTCGCCTGAACGCCCGCTCCTCGTCTCGCTCCCGGAAGTCGAACTCGAACCTCCGCCGCCGCTGGTCCCCGTGGTCGCGCCAGCCCGCCGAGCGGGGGCAGTCTGCACCGACGCCAAGAGGGATTCGACCATCGGTAACCACCACCATCGGTCATCGTGTCGTACGCGAACGCTAAGACTCTCGTGCAAAGCCCCATCCCCACGGCCTCGCATCTGACCCAGCGCCCCACCCCGTCTTCCGGACACGTCTCAAAGACGCTTCGCGGGAAATGCAGCGACTGAGTGCGTTGTGCGGGCAAAACGCGGCACAACCAACGGCGCCCCACCACCCCCCACCAGACGGGCGTGGATTGCGGAGACCACATTATTATTGATTCGTTTGGTTATTGATTATCCCCCCCACCCCCACCCCGGGAAAAGCGATCCGCCGATCGACTATCGCCCTGGCTCAGACCGTGATTCCAAGTGACGCTCACGACAGGCTACAGCGACCGCCACTGAACCCTAATGGTCCTCAAGTCACCTACAGCGGTAGCCCCCCACCCCCAGCCTCCGCCCCACCCACCCCCAGCCCCGACCACCTCTCGCCTCCTACCAGCCATCCTCCAGCCCGCGTCCTCATCCTCTCCGTTCTGTTCCTCGCGGATTGCCCTCCAGTTCTCGCTGTCCGAGCGCGCAAAGTCCTGCTTGCGGGTCGCCAGGGGCACCTCTTCGAAGCCTACACGCGCTTAAAGAGAACCAGATATCCTTAGAATTATCCTTGCAATTGGCTCCCTTCAAAATAACAACAGTACTAATAATAACACGGTCGCTCAATCCACCGCTGTCTGTCGGACGTCGCTGGGCGCAATTGGCTGCCGCGTTCCGCCCACCAAACACGCAGCCACCGCACTCTGAACGTAAGAATTTGCTCGTCGAAAGAAGACCAAGGTCCGTCTGATGGTATATAATAATAATAATAATCCTTGCATTCGACCCGGCGCCTCATCACGTCTTCGAGACGTCTCAAGGCGCTTCGCGGGCCGCACCGCAAAGTGGAGGGACTGCGTATTTCGCGGGCGAAACGCGGCGGCCCATCGCGCCCGGCGACGTCCCCATCTCCAGTTCATCTTCCGGTCGCTTGACACGTCGTGTCCAGCAAACTATGCACTGGAATCCCGAGGTACTATCTTCTAGCGTTTGCTCTCGACTGTCGTGTTCTGTGGGCGAGAACACGGCAGCGCTGGAAACGTTCGTGGATTGAGTGACAATTTTTTTGTGGGGGAGGGATTATTACCCCCGGAAAGCGATCCACCGGTCAACAAACAACCGGGATCCTCCTTAGCAGTCGTGGGTTGGGTGACCTAATTTCCTTTTCTAAACCACTACTTAACTTTGACCCCCCACCCACCCACCCCCCCACCCCACCTCAGCACACCCCACCCCACCAGCGAGGTATTTTGAGCACCAAAGTTGAAACCGTACCTCCTTCTCTGCGCCCCGGCTTCTCGAATCGCCTGTCACCTCTAGAGTGCACGAGCGGGGAGAGGGGGTTTTGGGGGTGTGAGAGAGAGAGAGAGAGAGAGAGGGGGGGGGGGTGGGGGGGGGGGGGAAGGAATGATGAAGTCAATGAAGAGCCTTTCACAAGGGTTACACGCAAACACGAGATAAAACCTTTCACCTCCTGGTTAAAGAGCACACAGGAACAGGAAGAGGCCATTCAGCCCCTCCAGCCTGTTCCGCCCTCCTATTAAGACCACGGCTGATCTGTACCCCAAGTCCAATTACCACACCCACAAACACACGCGCCTCATTCCCTCCCCACACACAACACCCCCCCACACACACACACACCACAAACCACCCCCCCCCACACCCACACAAACACAACCCACAACACCCCCCCCGAACACCGACTTATCCACACACACCCCTCACACACCCACACAATCCACACACAACACTCCAGCTCAACCCCCCCCGCCCCCCCACCCCACCCCCCCCCGCCCCGCAACCCCTCCGAGAGTAAACCTACCTTTCCTCCCAACTTTGACTCCGTAGCATCTCCCGTGCCCCCCGACCAAAGCCGCCCTCCACGTCTTCAAAGCTCCGCGGATAGAATCCACTCTCCCCCCGCCCCCGCCCTGCGGACAGTCAACGGGTTAAAGACCACATCCGCGTTCGCCTCCCGCCGACATGCCGTGACCCAAACTGTACACTGTAGCTGTGTGTCTTGTCTGTGTCTCTCTGTGTCTGCGTCTCTGTGTGTGTGTCCCCGGATGTTATTCCCTAACAGAAATGCAATCAAATAATAATCCTGGCATTTGATCCCGGACGTCTCGGAGCGCGTCACGGGACACGCTGTAAAGTGGAGCGACTTGGGTGTTTTGCGGGCGAGACGCGGCAGCCGATCGCGCCCAGCGACGCCCCCACAAACAGCCGTGGGTTGAAGTGAGCAATTTATTATCGCCCCCGGAAAAGCGACCCGCCAATCGACGAACAACCGGCTTCCTACTGAGTGCCAGGCAAACAGAGGCAACCGTGCGTGTGTGCGTGTGTCTGGAGTAAGCAAACTCGCCCAACAAATCTATTTCATTTGTTCTCGAAACGAACGCCATTTTCTGCTTCCGCCGTCTCCCTCCCTCCCTCACTCCCTCCCCTAATATTTACCGCTCGCTCCCTGAAGTCGTGTTCCCACAGACCTGTTCCCACGCTTGGAAATTCCCCCCCAGAGGTAAGATGTGCTTCTGTGCTGTAGGTGAGCAATGTAATGCAATGACGTAGAGAGAGAAATAGAGAGAAAGAAAGAGAGGAACGGTGTCAGAATCACTGACCTCTACCTCTTGCCCCCCCTCGGCCTCTAGCTACGCCGGCGGTGGGGGCTGTTGGTCCACGGCCCATCAACCTCATCACGGCGGAGCTGTTTACGGACATAGAAAAGTTCCTCTGCGTGGAGAGAGAGAGAGAGAGAGAGAGAGAGTGGGTTTACCATCGAGTCAGCTCAGAGAGAAATTATTTCCACTGGTCGGTCGTTGGGTCAGCGACAAACACATAATAATAATCCTCGCATTCGATGCAGCGCCTCATCACGTCGTCGAGACGTCTCAAAGCGCTTCGCAGGCTACACGGTAGAGTGTAGTGACTGTGTGTTTTGTGGCCAAAAACGCGACAGCCAATTGCGCCCGGCGACGTCCCCGCAAAGAGTCGTGGATCCGGCGACCCAGTTATTATTGTTATTTTTATTTGGGTGGGGAGGGGGGGGGGGGGAGGAGGTGACCGTAAGCACGATCCAAAAAAGGTCTTTAAGCGCGATTTGAAGGTGGGGAGGGAGGGGAGGGAGGGAGGGGAGGGAGGGAGGGAGGGGGCTAGGCGGAGGGATTGAGGGAGTGGCAGAGTGTCGGGGCGTAGTGGCTGAAGGCACGGCCATCGATGGCGGAGCGGAGGGGACGAGGGACAAACAGGAAGCCTTAGTACAGAGAACGTTCAGTGGTTCCTACCTGCTCTTCCTCTGTAAGAGGTACAAGTGCTAACGGTGGGAGGGGCTCATCCTGTAATATAGCCAGAAACTCCTTATCGGCCAGCTCCTCGGGAACCTACAGGTAAAACAACAATCCTCATCACGTCTTCGAGACGTCGCAAAGCGCTTCGCAGGATGCACCCCGTCACGTGTCGTGGCTGCGTGTTTGGCGGGCGACACGCGCACAGCCAACCGCGCCCGGGGACGTCCCCACAAACAGTCGTGGGTTGAGTGGTCGTGTTATTATTTCTTTCAACTTTTTTGGAAGGGATTCTTACCTTCGGGAAAGCGATCCGCCGATCGACTGACAACCGGGTTTGGGGGGGGGGGGGGGGGGAGTAAGGAAAGTTCGCTAAGGTTTCGCCCCGACCTAACCCGAACCATCCGGGAATCGAACCCGGGTCCTCTGGTTTGCGAGGCGAGGGCTGTAACGTCTGAGCTACAGAGGGCTCCACGGTGGATGGACGGACGGACGAACGGATGGACGGAGTGGCTTCCTTGTGTCCGCTGGCTGTAAATTACCTTGTTATCTTTCATATAAAGTGCTAGCATTTCTTCTCTCCCATATCGGTAATCCGCTAATTTATATTTTGGCAAGGCAGGTGAAGGAGGGGGGGAGGCAATGCTCCCACCGCTGGACAAAGCACGCAGCCTGCGGGAGAGAGAGCGAGAGTGTGAGAGAGAGCGAGAGTGTGAGAGAAAGAGCATGAGAGAGAGAGAGAGAGAGAGAGCGCCATTGGAATTATAGTTCAATTTAGATTTACGTCGTCACCTCGTTGAGACGTCTCAAAGGGCTTCGCAGGACACGCCGTAAAGTGAACCGACTTGTGTGTCTTGTGGGCGAAACGCGGCGGCTAACTGCGCCCAGCGGCGTTTCTCCCCCCCCGCCCCCCCCCAAACAAACAGCCGTGAGGTAAAGTGACCGAATCGTTTTAATTTATCTCGAAGGGATTATTGATCACCCACCCGGGAAAGTCACCCGCCAATCGACTAACAACCGGGTTCCTACTTACTGCTGGGTAAACAGAGGCGCGCGCGCACACGCGTGTGTGTGGTATGTGTGTGTGTGGTGTAAGGAAACTTGCCCAGCGTTTCGCCCTGGGAATCGAAACCCAGGTCCTCTCGCTTGCGAGGCGAGGGCTCCAACCCCTGAGCTACAGGGACTCATTCCACTGTAGGTGAACAGCTGTGATTGAAGGAACCTTACCATTCAGGTCCGAAGTTGAGTGTTTGCGTCTCAGCTGCCATTTCCTTGTCTTCGATACAAGACGTCTAGAGAGGAAAACCACAGGGTTAGATTAAGCTTAACATTGGCTTCCCTCCCCCCTCCTTCCCTTCACTCCAGTGTAATAATAATAATAATAATAAGCCTTGTATTGGATCACGTCGTCGCGACGCCTCAAAGGCACTCCACAGGACACACTGCAAAGTGTAGCGCGACTGTGTGTTTTGTTGGCGAAAGGCGGCGGCCACTTGCGCCCAGCGACGTCCCCGCGCGCGGACGAGGATTGAGCGACTTTTTTTTTGTGTGAAGGGGTTATCGTTTAACCCCGGAAAGCGATCCGCCAATCGACTATCACGCGGGTTCCTACTTACCGCTAGGTAGACACGGCATTTTTGCAGTAAGGAAAAGGTTTCGCCCTGACCTGACCCTCCCGGGAATTGAATTGTGAGGCGAGGCCTCTAACCACTGAGCTACACTACGATACGATGTTGGGGGCGAGGAAAGGCACAAGAGAGGAAGGGACAAGTTCTCACAGGTCCTGATGAAGTGTCTTAGCTGCAGACCAGACCATCCAGCATTCCAGCTCTCTGCCTGAGGGGAATGTTTTCCTTGTGAACTTGCTCGCAGTTTAAACACATACCAGAGTTCAGCTGCGACCGCAAACTGGGTTCACGTCGAGTTTATAACTTCCACGGCTTGTGGTTTCCACAGAGCATCTGAAACTGCTCAATTAAATCCCAGCCTGTACATCGCTAACATCCAACCCTCCCCACGCAGGCAGAGAATGTGTGCGCGCGCGCATGTACACACCCCCACACAGCGTCAATACACACACACCACACACACACACAGTGTCAATGTACACACACAGCGACAATGTGCACACACACACACACACACACACAGTATCAATTTCCACACACTGGAATAATAATCCTTGCATTTGCTATAGCACCTTATCGCGGCGTTGAGGAGTCTCAAAGCGCTTCACAGGATATACTGTAAAGTGTAGTGACTGTACGCCTAGTGGGCAAAGCATGGCAGCCAATTGCGCACGGCAGTGTCCCACAGACAGTCTTGGATTGAGAGGCCGACCTAAAGACATTTTTTTGTTTGTCTTCAGTAGGGATTATTACTCCCGAAAAGCCATGAGGACCATCGTTAATAGAGATGCTAATTATCAGCACGGGAGAGGGAGCAGAGAGACGAAAAGCGAACAAACGAATTAATAATAATCATCATAATAGCCCTGGCATTTGATCTAGCGCTTTTCACGTCTTCGAGACGTCTCAAAGCGCTTCACAGACTAGACCGTAAAGTGAATTGACTGCGCGTTTGTGGGCGAACGCGAAACTGAAAAGCGGCAAAATCAAAACCTTCCGAAAACGGCGGCAGGTCACACCTTTTTTGGCCCTTTTCTGCAGAAAAAAAAATCAAAACACCACAAACAGCAGCGGGGGGGGGAGAGAGATAGCAATCTCCGTCAAACGCCTCAGTCAACGCCACGGGAAGTGACTGTACCACAATGTCTTGAGCGCTTCCTGCCAGATATAAACAGGATCACGTGAGCCCTCACACCAGCACAAGGCGCCTTGCGAGGCAAAGCCCCAACGAGTAAGGAAGGTGGCCTGCGTTCAGCTTGTTGTACTGCCTGGCTCGCGTGTAGGCTGGGGTTGGGGTCTGGGGGCTCGGGGTTAATCCAACCCAGGTTCCCCCTCGCTTGCGAGGCGAGCACTCTAGCCACTGAGCTTCAGGACTCCGCGTAATATCCATAGAGGAAACTTGGGAGGGAGAAGGAGAAAGTACCAGTCAATTACTCAAGCACCGACCGTAAATAAACAGGGATTGCGTTCTGCCTCTCCAACGAGGCTGTTAAGGATATTAAGTGGCACAAAAGCCTCGAGTTACAGCTCCTGAGTGGGATCAGGGCATGGAACCCGTCCTGTACACACCGCCAATACGCCCCGACTTTGACACTACAGCAGCCTGCGTTCCAACGCTGAAAATCACCGTGGTCGTCATCACAGTGCTCGCGTTTGACCTGGCGCCTCGTCACGCCCTCGTGACGTCTCAAAGCGCTTCACGGAATGTAGGCGGTCAAGTGGAGCGACAGTGGATTTTGTGGGCGAAACGCGGCAGCCAATTGCGCCCGGCGACGTCCCCAACCAACAGTCGTGGATCGAATCGTAGAACATTACAGCATTATTACCCCCCCTCCCCCGGAAAAGCGATCCGCCAATCGACTAACGGCCGGGTTCCTACTTACTGCTCGGTAAACCGAGGCGTGCGTGCGTGGGCGGGTGGGTGCGGAGGGAGGAAACTTGCCCAACGTGTCACCCTGCCCTGCCCCTCCCGGGAATCGAACCCAGGTCCTCTCGCTCGCTTGCAAGGCGAGCGTGCTAACCGTCACGCCAGCGGACGCGCGCGGTGCTCCTTTCCTACGTGTCCTAAGGAAACTTATGTCCCGACATTTCGCCACACCTGGGATTCGAGCCCGGGTCCTCTGGCTCGCTTGCGAGACCGCCGACCGCTAACGCCACCGGAAAGCCTTCTCAGCGTCCCGGGAGAGCGCGAGCCGTGTAACTAACCTGACCTCGGGTCGAGTCCCCAACCTCTGAGAGAACCGAAGACTCCCAGGATGTGTCGCGGCAGGTGGGCCCAGTATAGATGAATCGGTGTGATCGGGTTCGATCAGTGATCCCTTTAGCACGCTCAAAAAAAAAAGGAGAGATTCACTCTTTTGCTTCACTGAAAAATACGAGAGAGACAGAGAGAGAAAGGCCGAGATTACAAAGGTTTCTGTCCAACAGCAAAGGATATTTACCGCAGGTGAAGACTAGCGATCAGTCCCGTGGGGTAGCGGTTAGACCCCTCGCCTCGCAAGCGAGAGGACCCGGGTTTGATTCCCGGGCGGGTTGGGTCAGGTCGGGGCGAAACCTTAGGCAAGTTTCCTTACATTCACCCCTCCTCCCACACACACACACACACACACACCTCTGTTTAACTAGCAGTAAATAGGAACCTGGTTGTTAGCCGATTGGCTTTTCCGAGGAGGTAATAATCCCTTCGAAATAAAAAAAAATGATAATAATACGGTCGCTCGATCCATGACTCTCTGTGGGGCACTGCTGTGCGCAATTGGCCGTTAACAGTGTAAAGTGTAGGTGGAACGCCGTCGAAAGCAAAGATTATTCTTGTTGTTACTATTACTAAAGTTACGCAAAGGCTACAACTGCTCGGTTCAGTTCGGTCAGGAAAACCTATTTGCAACTGGGTTAGGAACAGGAAAATGGAGCGGGTCGAGCTATTTGTGTCATCAAACCCGTTGCCTTCACACGGATCAGGAACGGGCGCAGATGTGTTCCTCGCCCTGTGCCACCATTACTGCTCCACGTTGGGAGCAACGGGCTTCCTTGCGCTTGACACGGCGCCTGATCACGTCCTGCGAGGCGTCTCAAGGCGCTTCGCAGGATACACTGTAGGCAGCGCTCTCAGTGGCAAGCTATGTGGTTTCAGCTGGTTAGTTAGCCCGACGCACACTCTGGGCTCCCCATCCCAAGACTTGGCTCTTGCCAACCCGAGCAAAATACTCTGCGGAATTGAGTAAGCAGGAAGCGTCCCTCCAGGGAGAGAGAGAGAGAGAGAGAGAGAGAAGGAGAGAGGCAGAGTCACTCCCTTACTATTACGGGATTTCGGGGAGTCCTGTAGCTCAATGGTTAGGAGAACTTGCCTCGCAAGCGAGAGGTCCTGGGTTCAATTCCCGGGCGGGAATCCAGGGCGAAATGTTGGAACAAATTTCCTTACTCCACACGCACAACACACACACACACGCGCGCGCGCGCGCAGGCCTCTGTTTACCTAGCAGTAAGTAGGAGCCCAGTTGTTGGGTCGCTTTTCCCGGGGGTTAATAATCCCTTCAAAAAATAATGTTAATTTGGTCACTCAATCCACGACGGGGTGTGGGGGACGCTGCCGTGCGCAACTGGCCTCCGCGCTTCGCTCACAAAACACACTGCACTTTACAGTGCATCCCGTGAAGCGCTTTGAGACGTCTCGAAGACGCAAAGACTGTGATTATTTTGTCGGCCACGACACTGAGAAAGAGAGAGAGAGAGAGAGAGACGCCCTCGTTATTGTGGGGTTACTATCCCCGTAAAAAGTGACCCGCCAATCGGCCTTCCGGCGAAAGAAAGAGCAAATACTCACGTGTATCTGTGTCTGAATGATTTTCAACGCGATTGTTGGTGGGAGCAGCGTCTGACTCGAAGTCCAGCGCTGGCGGCCATGGAGACTAATGCATCAGGAGGTTCCTGGGAGATGCCTCTGTTGGCATCAGGCAGGTTAGTGACCGCTGTTTAGTGCAACCTTAAAAGGGGACAGACAGGCAATGAAGGGAGAATAATAATAATATAATAATCCTTATCACGTCTTCGAGACGTCTCAAAGCGCTTCACAGCTATACCGTAAAGTGCAGGGACTGGGTATTTTGTGGGCACCACCCAGCAGTCAATTGCGCACAGCGACGTCCCCACAATCAGTCGTGGATTGAAATCTGTAACAAGGGTATCCTGAACACACACACCACCAATTTCCTGACGTAAAAGGTGCTGTATCAACACACACGGGCGCGCGCGCACACACACACCATTACCCGAAGAGGCAATAATTTCTTCCCAATAATAATATGGTCACTCAACCCACGACTGTTTGTGGGAATCCTGGAGCTCAGCGGTGAGAGAAAAGTCGCCTCGCAAGCAAGAGACCTGGGCTCGATTCCCGGACAGGGCAAAACAGAGCAAGTTTCCACATTCCACGCACACGACTCTGGTTTACCTGGCAGTAAGTCCACTGGCGGGTAGCTTTCCATGGGGTAATAATCCCTGCCCACCCCCCCCAAAGAAGAATGGTAATAATGTGGTCGCTCAATCTACACCTCCCGCGCGCAATTGGCTGCTGGGTTTCGCCCCACAATTTAAGTCAATTCGGTTTACAGTATATTCTGTGAACGACAGACAAACTACACCTACGCAAGCGCCCGTCTTTCACGTCGGGAGGACGTTCCCAAAGCGCTGGGCAGTCAGGGATTTGGAGCCGAGCTGGGGGTTGGGATCAGGAGGGTTGGAGGGCAGGGGGTTTGAATCGTGACCGAAGGCACGTTTGGTCGAAGAGGAGGGTCTTGAGGTGGGCCTTGAAGGAGGCAAGGGAGGGGGCGAGGCAGAGGGTATTTTTTTAAGGGATTATTACCCCCCCCCCGGAATAGCGATCCTCCAATCGACTAACAACCGGGTTTCTACTTGCCGCTAGGTAAACAGAGGCGTGTGAGCGGAGTAAGGAAACTTGCCCAACGACTTTATAAATAGAGAGAGGCATAGATTACAAAAACAAGGAAGTTCTGCTAAACCTTTAAAAGCCATTGGCTGAGCCTCAACTGAAGTACTGCATCCATTTCTGGGTGCAGCGCACTTCAGGAAGGACGTCAAGGCCTTGGCAGAGGGTGCAAAGGGAGATTTACCAGAATGGTACCAGGGACGAGAGACTAGAGAAGCTGGAACTGTTCTCCTTGGAGCAGAGAAGGATGAGGGGCGATTCAACAGAGGTGTTCAAAACTTATGAGGGGTTTCGATAAAGAGTAGATAGGGACAAACTGTTTCCACTGGCAGGTGGGTCGGCAACCAGAGGACGCAGATTTAAAATAGCCGTCGGCAGAAACCAGAGGAGAGACGAGGAGAAATAATTTTACGCAGAGAGTTGCTACGGTCTGGAACGCATCGCCTGAAAGGGTGGTGGAAGAGCAGAGGCAATAACAGCTTTCAAAAGGGAATCGGATAGGTACTTATAATAATAATAATAATCCTTGCATTTGATACAGCGCTTTTCACGTCGGGAGGACGTCCCAAAGCGCTTCACAGAACACACTGTAAAGTGAATTGACTGTATATTTGTGGGCGAACGCGGCGGCCGATTGAAAAGGAAAGGCTTGCAGGGGTACGCGGGGAAGTGGGACCGATTGGGTGGCTCTTCCAAAGAGCCTGCCCAGACGCGATGAGACGAACGGCCTCCTTCTATGATTCTAATGTTTCGGCCCGACCTGGCCCGCCCGGAAATCGAACCCGAGTTCTCTCGCTTGCGGAGCAGGCAGGGTAACCACGTTTCCGGGGTACGAAATAAGGACGCCGTGGCGATTGGGAAACGTTTCTCCCATTTTTACTCACTGGGTCTCTGCCATGCGCCACAGGCAGGAATGTCTCTCTCGAAGTTTCCTTTCCGATGTTTGGGTCCCCTCACCGCCACTTAAAAAGAAGTAGATCTGAAACGACAAGTGAAAGGTGGGTCAGTCCGGTGAAATAAGTGAACCCGGGGGTCGATCCCACACACACACACACACGCGGCTCTGTTTACCTAGCGGTAGGTAGGAACCCGGTTGTCAGTCGATTGGTGGATCGCTCTTCCGGGGACAATAACCTCTTCAAAATAATAATAATTTTCTCATTCAATCCATGAATGTTTGCGGGACACTGCCGGCTGCCGCGTTTCGCTCGCAAAGTACACAGTCAATTCATAGTTCTACTCAACGGTGTGATAAGCCGCTGTACTGAATGCAAGGCTTATTTATTTTTTATATCTAACTCGCGGACTTTATCGAAGTCCGTCCCATGCCCTCCCCTTGACCAACTTTTTTCCATATTAATCTCTTTCTGTCACCTATAATCATCAGCCTTGCATTTTGATACGGCGCCTTAGCACGTCTTCGCGACGTCTCACAGCGCTTCACAGGACGTCCTGTACGGTGTAGACTGGACCCCCTCCGTTAGACGCGGGCTAGAGTCCTTACAAGACAAGAAAGGGCTAAGTTAAGTCAAGGCAGCAACGGGAACCAGATAACTAGCGCTGGTGTCCTTGAGGTTAGGATGTGGACGATAGCAAGGCTCTCAATCCACAGCCCTCTCCAGCGACTGCTGACAGTGAGGAATCAGTTAGAAAATGATGGTCACGTCCAATGTCCTCTTCTTCTTCGACCGCGCCTTTGGCCACCCTCCCACCCCCACCCTGCCCTCCACCCCTCCTGACCCCAACTCCCAGCTTGGGCCCAAAAACACCCCGATTGTCCAGCGCCCTGGGACGTCTTTCCGACGTGAAGGGCCCTACCCAAATGTAATCTGCTGTTGTCCTCTGTGCTGTCTATTCATTTATTTATCTATCTATCTATCTTCACAGGCAATTCACGCCATCAGAGCTCTCAAAAACTGCCACTAGGTTCAACAACAATGACTGTAAATCACCTCAGGACGCCCACAAAAGTCTACCCTCATCACATCACCGCTTACTGGAAAGTGCAGGAGCTTGTGGAGTCCTGCAGTGTAGCAGTCAGCGCGCTTGCGTCGCAAGCGAGAGATTCCCAGGTTCGATCCCCGGGCAGGTTAGGTCAGGTCAGAGCAAAACCTTCGGCAAATTTGCTGGACGCCACCGTGTGCAACTGGTTGTCGCACTTCGCCCACAAAGCACACGGCCGCTCCACTTTACCGCATATTCTGCGCAGGGCCACGAGGCGTCTCGAAGACGGGATAAGGAGCTGTACCAAATGCAGGGCTCGTTATTATAGTCCGCGAAGGGCTTTGAAGACACTCACCGGCTTGATAAGGTGAGCCCGGGTCCGCTTGCTTGTGAGGCGAGCGCCACAGGACGCCACGCGCACGACAAACCGAAAGCGCCATTGGCACTGCGGTTTACACTCAACAAAAATCACACTGCTTTGCCAACGTATGCGACGAAAAGAAAGCCCGTTCGCTTTGCTTCCCTGAAGTCACTAAATTGCTGACGTTTGGACTAACGCGGGATTATACCGCATCAGGTCAAAGTGTCCGCAAAGCAGACGCAAGTCGAGTCAAAAAAATATGCGCTCGCGCACGAACACACACACACACCACGCTTCTGTGAAACGTTTAAAATCCCCACTACGTTTCCGTTTATCTCACAAAATCGATAATTTCGCCCGCGCCTCAGACTCGCGCAGTCACACGCACCGAGTGCAGGGACAAGAACAAGAAAAAAACAAAAATCGTAATCCTTGCATTTAATAATACCCCGATCGCACGCACACCAAAGCATCCCAATGCCAACACGCCGTGCAGAGTCTTGGGGATGGGATGTACAGGTAAACAGAAAGAGGTGAGTGCGTGTGCGTGTACACGTGCACGCGTGTGATATTCACTCCACTTTACAGTATGCCCTGTGAAGCACTTTGAGGCGTCTCAATGATGCGATAAGGCACTATATCAAATGGAATTATTATCAGGGTGTTTAATAATAATAATAATAATAATAATCCTTGCATTTGATATAGCGCTCTTCACGTCGGGAGGACGTCCCAAAGCGCTTCGCAGGACACACTGTAAAGTGAAGTGACTGTATATTTGTGGGCGAACGCGGCAGCCAATTGCGCACAGCAATGTTTAACATAATATTTGCCTTTACAGTGCATCCCGTGAATAGCTTTGGGATGTCCTCCCGATGTGAAAGGCCTTACACCAAACGTGAGGATGATCACCGCAATCTTTCAAGCCAACGATTTTCTAACAAAATAATAAAAAGTAAACGAAAATCTGTCTGATCAGAGCTTAACACTGATTATGCCATTCAGCACACACAGACCAAAAGCTGTTTATCCCTGTTTAATTCAAGCCACTGCACAATACGCACACGTCACCCCCACACAAAACATACACACCACACTCACTACATACACAACTACTCCCAACCACACACAGAACTCCCCCAACACACACCCACATGCACCATTTATACAACAAACACTAGATTTGTAACACTTACACACATATATTACACTGCCATTTATATATTGACATTTATATTATACTATTTTTGACTAAAATATATATCAATTATTATTTTATGTATACATTACATACTATTTATTGTAAATTGTTCTACATTATATTGACTAAATTAAACGTTAATATAGGTTTTGTTTATTATGGATTATGTTAATAAAATAGATCAACAGATGAATATTAATTAGTATATATCTAATTTTACAAATGTAATTTTGTTGTTGTACATATCACCAGATTTATACATGTTATAGTTTATAGATTATAGTCTAAAACAATAAACATTAGTTTAGATATTAGATAAGATTAGAATATTATCAAAGATTATAGTTTATATTACACTACCCACCAAAATAACAGATGATCATCACTGATTACAGATTAAAAGAGATTATGGTTTATTAAATATTATACATAAAAAACACTAATATAAATTATATAAATTAGTTTAAAATAATATCATATGATTATAGTTTACTGAATTATAGACTAAAATAATAGACGATTAGTTTATCGCAGTTTAAACACAATTAATTTACATTATCATTAATTAAAATAATAATATCAGATACTGCAATTCATATATAAATAAACAATAATTCAGATCAGTATAGATATTATATAGTAATTGTTAAGAATAATCCCTGCATTTGATATGACACCTGATCATGTATTCAAGGTGCCTCAAAGCACTTCACAGGATACACTGTAAAGTGTAGTGACTGTATATTTTGTGGTAGCCAATGGCACACTGCGACGTCTCACAAACAGGCATAGATTGAGTGGCTAAATTATTTTTTATGAAGGGATTATTAACCCCGGAAAAGCAATCTGCCAATTGACTAACTTACTGCTAAGGTAAACAGAGGCGTGTGGGTGTGAGGAAACTTATATATTTATGTTTTATATATTATCACAATTAATATATACAATAATCATTTAGATGATTATACAGTGTATTACAGACTTGGATGACAACCGTATTATCAGAGTTTGTGAGCCTAAAAAAACTTGATAGTAGTTTATCATAATTAATACATAAAATAATTAGAAGATTATAGATGTTAAAATAATAATAATTTGGTCACTCAACTGCTTGTGGGACGTCACTGTGCGCAATTGGCTTCCCCGTTTCCTTCACAACATACAGTTACTACACTTTTTGAGACGTCTCGAAGCCATAAAAAGCGTTGGATCAATTGCAAGGATTATTATTATTAACAACTTAGCCCAGACTCGCCAGCCAGTCATTGGAAATAATTTATCTCTACGGAAACCTCTCTTCTTTTAGCACTCGCAGAAACTTTTCTACATCTCCTCTGTATAAACATAACTTGCATTTATAGAGCACCCCTTCGTGCAGGGTAGCGTCCAAGAGAAGTGCTATATATCATAAATAATAAGAGATTATAAATTATTATAAATAACATAAACTTTATTCTTCATGATAAGATGGTTTATCATATACGATATGAAACGTTGGGGCAAATTTCCTTACTCTACACACACAGACACACACACGCGCGCGCGCACGACTGTTTACCGTGCAGGAAGTGTAAGAACCCGGTTGTTAAATCGATTGGCGGATCACTTTTTTGCTTCAAAATAATAATAATGCGGTCACTCAATCCACGACCGTTTGTGGGACGTCGCTGTGCCCAATTGGCTGCCGCGTGTCACCCACAAACGCACACAGTCACTCCACTTTACAGTGTGTCCTGCGGAGCGGTTTGAGACGTCCTGAAGACGTGATAATCCTTGTGTTTGATTTAGCGCCTTATCACGTCTTCGAGACGTCTTAAAGCGCTTCACGGGATACACCGTAAAGTGGATGGACTGTATATAAGGCGCTGTATCAAATGCAATGATTATTATTATTACTATTAGTATTCATATGATGGGTTTATCAAAATTAATACATATATGAGAGTAATAGAACAATATAATTAAATAATTGAAATGATCTTCGAGAGATGCACTTTGAGACCTCTCGACGACGTGATAAGGCGTTGGATTAAATGCAAGGATCACTGTAGTATTATTCATGTGATGGTTGACCACAACTAATATATATGTGTGAAATTTATAAATTAATATCTAAAATAATTGAAATGATCGTAGAGAGACGACACACACACACACACACGGACAGATAAGAGTTGATCGGATGGAACAGACTGGACTACAACTTTTCTCCATTTTAAATTGTTTCTGTCACCTATTACAATAACAATCCCGGCGTTTGACCCGGCGCCCGATCACGACGTCGCGACGTCTCAAAGCGCTTCCCGGGACACGCCGCAAAGTGTAGTGACTGCGTGTTTTGCGGGGCAAAACGCGGATATGACGGTTTTTAATCGCAATCGACGCGTAACTATAAGAGACTGACAGACAATATACACATATATATATAATAATCGAGACAATTAGGGAGAGACCACGCATTAAAAAATATAATAACAATAATAAGGCATCTCAAAGCACTTCACAGGACACACCACAAAGTGAAGTGACTGTGTGTTCTGTGGGCAAAACACAGTTATGATAGTTTATGTCACAATTAATACACGGATGAGGTACGCGTAGATTAATAGAGATTAATAAGCAACACATGTGTTGTCAACGAACAACATACGTATTGTTTATTTACCAACGAGAATAAAGGCGTGAGCGACGGTTATTAACAGGAGATTGATATAAAAACTGTGGGGTGTGTATGATCGAGAGAGACGATTACAGAGAGAGGGGGAGAGAGAGAGAGAGAGAGGAGACATTAAAATGGAATAATAATTAATAATAATAAAGGTGATGATGTTTTCGGGGGAAGAGAGGGGGGGGGATTGAGAGCCACATTTAACAAAAAAAGAGACGCGAATAAAGATGGAATGACGAGTGGATGAGATGGACAGAGAGAGGTCACGAACGTGAACCCCCACCGGGTTGACACGACACCCTGAGGCCTCTCTCTCTCTCTCTCCCCCTCCCAACCACCACCCACCCCCCCCTCTCCCTCGCTCTGTCACCCTCTCTGTGTGCCCTCCCCCCCCACCGCCCCACCGCCCGCCTCCCCCAGGGCCTGCTGGAGGCCCGGGTGGGCCCGTCACGCGAGGCCGAGGCTGTGCGGCCTAGTCGGGAAAAGTGCTCGGGGAGGCGCGGAGAGGCGGTTGAACGCCGAGGCCCGAGGTGTTGGCGGCGGTTACGAACGGGGGGGGGGGGGGAGTGTGTGTGGGGGGGTGGGGGGTGTCGACGCGGCGCCTCACCTCGCTGTGCCGCTGTGACTGACTGACTGACGCTCACTCACTCTCTCTCTCTCTCTCTTCGCGCTCTCTCGCTGTCTCTAAGATGGCCGCCGCCGCCTCACGTGACTCTCCCCCCCCCACCACCTCCCGGCCCCGCCCCTCACTCTCTCGCGCGGCGGTGCCCGGATGTCAAGGCCACGCCCCCCCGCCCCCCCCCCTCCCCACTCCCCCGCCGCCTCCCACTCTCCGGTGCCCGGATGTCAAGGCCGCGCCCCTCGACGGCGCTCGCTCTCGCGCGCGGCGGTGCCCGGATGTTGAGGTCACGCCCCTTCCCTCCCCCCGCCCCGCCCCCTCCCTCGGCCCCGCCCCCAACCAGGAGCCACGTGCTTCAGACACAACGTCATCAACACACAGTGCCCAATACACACACCCCCTGTACCCCAATACACACACACCCCCTGTACCCCAATACACACACACACACCCCCTGTACCCCAATACACACACACCCCCTGTACCCCAATACACACCCCCTGCACCCCAATACACACCCCCTGCACCCCAATACACACACACACCCTGCACCCCAATACACACACACCCTGCACCCCAATACACACACACCCCCTGTACCCCAATACACACACACCCCCTGCACCCCAATACACACACCACCCCAATACACACACACTACCCCAATACACACACACTACCCCAATACACACACCCCCTGCACCCCAATACACACACACCCCCTGCACCCCAATACACACACACCCCTGTACCCCAATACACACACACACACACCCTGTACCCCAATACACACACACCCTGCACCCCAATACACACACCCCCTGCACCCCAATACACACCCCCTGCACCCCAACACACACACCCTGCACCCCAATACACACACACACACCCTGTACCCCAATACACACACCCCCTGTACCCCAATACACACACACCCTGCACCCCAATACACACACCCCTTGCACCCCAATACACACACTCCCTGCACCCCAATACACACACTCCCTGTACCCCAATACACACACACACCCTGTACCCCAATACACACACCCCCTGTACCCCAATACACACACCCTGCACCCCAATACACACACCCCCTGCACCCCAATACACACCCCCTGCACCCCAACACACACACCCTGCACCCCAATACACACACACCCCCTGCACCCCAATACACACACACCCCCTGCACCCCAATACACACACCCTGCACCCCAATACACACACCCCCTGCACCCCAATACACACACACACCCCTGCACCCCAATACACACCCCCTGCACCCCAATACACACACCCACCCTGCACCCCAATACACACACACCCCCTGCACCCCAATACACACACACCCTGCACCCCAATACACACACACCCCTGCACCCCAATACACACACACCCTGCACCCCAATACACACACACCCCCTGCACCCCAATACACACACACCCCCTGCACCCCAACACACACAGTGCAACTCAATACACACATCATTACCCCAATACAGCACAGCTCAACATCAGCTCAGCCATCATTGCCCCAATACATTAGATGGCAGACTGACCCCCAAAAGGGGGTGTGTGGGGGGGGGGGTGGGGAGAGAAACTGTGAACTTTGAACTTGGTTTGGAGATGGGAGGGGGAATGGGGGAGTGTGTTGGTCCATCACTAGGGGGCAGCACCAAGGCTATAAGTCTTTGGAAGTAGGTCAGAGAAACAGCCGAGAGAGAGAGAGAGAGAGAAGGTAACCAACGTCAGATAATAACCCCGGCATTCGATCCCAACCCCTTGTCAGGCGTCTCGAAGCGCTTCACGGGACGCGCTGTCAAGTGTAGTGACCGTGCGTGCGTTTGGTGGGGCGAAACCCGGCAGCCAATCACCCCCGGAAAAGCCAACCGCCAATTGGTTCGAGCGTCGGGCTCCTACTTACAGTTGGGCGAGCAGAGGCGCGTGCGTTCGTGTCTGTGCGCGCGCAAAGGAGTAAGGGAACTGGCCCGGGGTTTCGCCCCAACCCGACCTGACCCGCCCGAGTTGGAATGGAACCCGGGTCCCCCCCAACCCCCCGCCCACTCTCACGCGCTCTTACCCTTTTACCCCCTTACCCTCTTACCCCCTTACCCTCTTAACCCCTTACCCCCCACACCCCCTTTTACCTTTCTGCCTCGGGGTGTGTGTCCTTCGCTGGCCTCCCCCCCAGGCTCCTCGCGGCTGCTCACCGGAGATAAGGTCCCGGGCGGAGTTGGTTGAACCCCCAACTCTGTCCGAACCGGAGGAGACGAAGAGTCACTGACAGAGAAAGAACCCAAAGGCCGTGCGTCCGTTCGACCGGAACACACCGTAAAGTGTAGTGACTGTGCGTGTGTTTTGTGGGCGATGACAGTGGAGACCCTGCAGCTCAGGGGGTGGACCTCTCGCCTCGCAAGCCAGTCGGGGCGAAATGTTGGGCAAGTTTCCTTACCCCCACCCCCCCACGCCCCCCCTCCCCCTCACACACACACACAACACACACACCCACACGCCTGTGTCCCCGGCAGTCAGTCGCTCGTCAGGCGATCGATTGGGGGATCACTTTTCGGGGGTAATAATCCCTTCGAAACAATAATAATTCGGGGGCTCCGACCCCCGGCTGTTTGTGGGGACGTCGCCGGGCGCGATCGGCCGCCGCGTTCGGCCCCCGAGACGCACGCGCAGTCACTACACGCCTCAGCTCGCGGTCTCAGACCTTGTCGGGTCCCTCGGGAATGTTTTTTTTTTACCTGCGGAGGACGGGGGGGAGAGGAGACCCTCTTTGCCCGCGGAGAGCCGACCGACTTCAAAATGGCCGTAGCATCGGAACACGGGCGGTTCCCTTACGATCTCGACCAAAGACCTACATGAGACCGGGGTCAACAGTTTTAGTGACTTATTTCTTCTCCCGACCCCCCCCACCCACCCCCTCACTCCACTACCCGCTCGCCCGCAAAACACACAGTCACTACACTTTACAGCGTTAGTCCCCGTACACCCCCCACCCCTCACCCCACCCCTCACCCACCCATCCACCCAACCGGCTCCTTGCGCCAATGTCAGACGGGTTTTACGCCCCGAAACTGGGTCGCTCTCCTACCCCCCCCCCACCACCTCACCCCAATCCCTCTCCCTCTCCCTCCCCCAAGTTGTTGTAGTTGTTGGTGTGGGTTTGACGTCAAACCTCAGGTATTCGTGCTGTTCGTATCCATCCTCGTCGTCCGACGGGAAGCAACTAACGTCCGACAGATACTCATCGGAATCCGACCACCCCAACATGTCCGTCCTCTGTCGTCAGAGAGCGAGAGAGGGAGAAGGAGAGAGAGAGAGAGATGGGGGGTGGTGGTGGGGGTGGGGGGGGGGGGGCAGAGAAAGAGAGAGAGAGAAAAAAGAAAGCTTTACCAAATAGATAAAGCAAATAAATCTCATCGGGTCGTCGAGATGTCTCAAAGCGCTTCACGGGACACCGTGTAAAGTGGAGTGACTGTGTGTGTGTGTGTGTGTGGGGGGGGGGGGGTGGGGGGTAAGGAAACTTGCCTAAGGTTTCGCCCCGACCTGACCTGACCCGCCCGGGAATCAAACCCCCAAACCCCCCCCCCACCCCCCGCCCACTCCACTACCCACCAAAACTCTGTCACTCTCTCCCTCAATCCCTACGCCTCACCCCACCCCCTCGCCTCCTGCCCCACCTTCGAGAGGACCTTCCTCTTCGACCGTGGCCGACAGTCACTTCCCCCCCCTTCCCCCTTTTCTTCCCCCTTTCCCTCTCCTTCCCCCACCACTCTCGGCCTCGTGTTCAGCCACTCTCAAGTGCTCCCGAGTAGCTGCTCTCGAGAGCGAGAGGACCTTACCTGAGACGCTCGGACAGACTGCGGAGTAGACAGTGGACTTGCCCAGAGAGAGACAGAGAGAGAGAGAGAGAGATAGAGAGAGAGAAAGAGAGAGAGACAGAGTGAGAAAGTGAGACAGAGAGAGAGAGAGAGAAAAGAGAGAGAGACAGAGTGAGAAAGTGAGACAGAGAGAGAGAGAGAGACGGAGATAAAAGCCAATGATGGCTTCGAGATACAGGTGGAGGAGAGGGTTGGAAGTCCAACGACAAGGCACCAGGAACAAATCAGATTGACTGACGGGGGCTCAAAAGGCAGATGAGACACCTCCTGCCTCCACCCCCCCACCCATCCCCCTCTCGCTCCATCCATCCATCCATCCATCCATCCATCGCTTCCCTCTATCCTTCCCCAAGAACCAGTCGGACAACTGAAGAGAGAGAGAGAGAGAGAGACAGACGGAGACGGAGAGAGACAGAGAGAAAACGAGGTGTGAACGTCTCAGGTATTGTCCTTCGAGATGGTCTTCCGACCTGAGCTCAAACGGTCTCCTGCCTTGTGTCGAACGCAAGGGTTGTCGCTCGATGGGAGTCCACCTTGCGTAGCGGTTGGCGTTTGCGCCTGGCG